>NW_013562624.1:0-159307 GCF_000968595.1 Rasamsonia emersonii CBS 393.64 | reverse complement strand
GTTGAAAGTGTATTCTCTTCAGTCTCTGTCAATTTTCGACAATTGGCGATTGAATCTTTGCGAGAAGTAGTCCCACTGACACGTGTTATTAAGGTGCTTTTAGGCACGTCAAATGCATCTGCAGCCTTTCGGATTGATGGAAATTGGCCCTTTTTATAGGCCTGAAGGGCCAATTGAAGACGTTCCTCCCTAGATATATCGGCCATTAGGTGGTGGTGGGTGGTGGTGGTAGTAATAGTCAAAAACTCGGTGTTGGTGTTGTGGCTGACCAGCTCGGTGGTGTGACCAGCTCGGTGGTGGATTACGTTACAGTCGAAATTTCGAGTCATGAACGTAGACTCGAGTGGCCGAAAATGGACGGTCGGATTACACAGAATACGAAACAGACAAGAAACATTCAACAACGGTGATTGGAATTTTTCTAGCTACTGGATTGATCGTTATATTTGCTATTCTCTGTTTTCAGGAACAGAATCTTGATGACCTGCCATTGTCAAGTCATGGTACAAGACAAAGAACAATTTTTTTGATGCAATATAGTGGCACCATCATCGTGCGATATCTGAGGGGCCAACAAACAAAAAACAAGGCAAAAAGAGAGAATGAAAAGAACACAAACAAAAAATCGTAAATCCCACAGCCCCACCAGTCGCAATGTGACCAGGCGAGAACAGCGATGACTGGGTTCATCTCAACTACATCGATCCCATGAATCGTGAATCTAGTAGTGAACATGAGAACATAGACCGTCAAGGGGAATCAGCGGTGAAAAGAGACCAAAACGATCAGAATGATGATTGACGAATAACAAGGGAAAAAAAACAAATGAAAAAAAAATCAAGGTCCCCACACTCTCCAGAGGATCGAAACAAGCATTGAACAGCACCACCCGGCATCCAGTTACACTCGTAAGATTACACAAAAAAGGCATTATCGGAACAGTGGGGGGGAAGAAGAAATGAAATCAGGCAGAGATTTCAGTGTAAAAAGTCGAGAGCGACTTAATGTTACATTGAGGAACATCACACAGAAAACTATTCCTGTTTGGCGCTCGACCACGTTGAAAACATCATCCACGAGCGCGACGGCTCAACCGTGATTGTCAGACAGCGCTTAGGCGGCAGGTTCTTGCTTAGGTTGGGACGCCTGGTTGCTGCCATTTACCACTCCACTGCCGTTAGGGTTGGCATTCCCGTTGCCATGGGGGCTGCCCTTGGGGCCAGTGCCAGTCCTCTTCTCATCCTCACCATCATCGTCGTAGTTTTCATCCACTTCCATCTTGCGAGCAGCAGGCTCATGCAATGGCGGCTGCTCTTTGCGGACAGACTCTTCTTTGACTTGAGAGGACGCAGCCGGGCCGCCGGACGGAGGATTGGATGACGAAGGTGGTGCTTCAGCCATGGGAGGCATAGACGAACCTGACGGCGGAGGCATGTGCTGAATAGACGGCAAAGTGGGGGGATGGTGCGCCGCTTCGGACGGATGATAGTTCTCATTGGCACGACGTTGTTCTTCGCGACGAGCCTCGGACGAACTGCGACGCTGGATCTCGCTGGGGGGAGTTACCCGTCGGTTCATCTGATCATCCAGACGGGCGCGATTCTCCTCATTGGCAATCTTCTTGGTAGGACCAGACTCAGAGTTATCCCATTCACGGCCACGCTTCATCGAAGACGGGGGGCGCTCTTCGCGCTCACGAGCGGCAGCCTCAGCCGCCGTCACTGCAGAGGCGGGAGGAGGGGCGCCGCCAGCGATCCCATTACCGCTACCTCCCTGGGCAGACATGCTGGGACCGTGATGGTATTGCTGATGAGGATACGTGGAGCCGGGAGACGAGGGACGATCCTCCCGGATCGGCCGGATCTCCGTGGGAGGAGTAAACGGACGGGGATAAGGAGGCAGAGAAGTAGCAGGAGCCGGAGCACCGTTGGGACCAGCCGGTGCGCCGGGGCCAGCGTTGGGAGGAGGTGGTCCGCGAGCCGAGCCAGCGTAGCCACTAGCACCACCACTAGCGGCGCGATCTTGAGGCTGAGGCGGCGGGGGAGCAAGTTGAGGCAGTGTCTGCGATGGCGGGTAAGAGGTCGGGGGCGGAAGACTGCCCTTAGGAGAGCGTGGGGCGGGTTGACTGCGAGCTGGCTCAGGGAATGACCTGGGAGGCTCTTGGCGCGGGCTGGGATGCTGGGCCGGGGGAGGGCCGCGCTGATCATAAGCACTTGAGGTCTGCGGTTGTTGCTGGTTCTGAACCTCGTTGATGCTGCGGTTCCAGTCGGCAATCTGGCGAGGGGGAGCCGGGGGTTGGGGAGGAGGACCACCCGTCGGCGCAGGGGCGCTCCATTGGGGAGCCGGAGGAGCGCCTGGGCCAGTATTCTGGTACGCTTGTGGATGGACATCCTGCGGCACCGGAGCAGGAGCATTGTTGTTCTGATTCTGGCCTTGCAGTTGGGCTTGGAGCAGTTGCAGACGGGCCTTGATGTGGACGTTGTTCGGATCGAGATCCGCCGCACGCCCATAGGCATCCAGCGCATCGGCGGTCTGGTTGTTGCAGGATTCATAGAGTGTGCCCAGATCGTACCAAACCTCGGAAATGTAAGGGTTGAGTCGGATGGCACGCGAGTAGGCATCGAGGGCATCGCGGTACTGGTTAATCTGATAGTAGAGCACACCGATGGAACACCAGAAGGTGGGGTTCCTTCCGTCTCGATAGACCGCCTGCTGATAGGCTTCATACGCCTTGGGATACTTTTGCTGCGCCATGTAGCAACGGCCCAGGAGATACCAGCTCTGCGCATCGCTGCTGTCTGTGGGAGAGATCAGTGTCTGCTCTTGATGGCGAACTTCCACCACGACATGTGGAACGACCCAACATACCTGCGTTGACAGACTTCTCCAAATACTCAATGGCCTTCTCCTGGCTGGCGTAGCTGGAGCTCTGTTGGTGGTACAACCACCCGAGCTGCTGTAAGACCTTGGCATGGTTGGGATCACGATCCAGCACCCGGCGATAGGCAGCTTGTGCGGCGTCGAACTGGTGGTGTAACAGTCAGTGAGGCACGGACCAGGACCACCTGGTTTAAATTGGAATTTTGACACTCACATCCTTCTGTTGTTCGTGAACATGGCCAATCTGAAACCAGATGTCCTCTTCGGTGAGAGGCCGAGGAGGATTGTTCACGATGTATTTGAAGCACTATACCATACTCGTCAGCAAGCCGTCGAAAAACATTTGCAGATTGGTTACTAACCTCCAAGCTCTGCTCGTACTTCTGCTGCTGCTTGTAGATGATTCCCAGGCGGAAGTAGATTTCATTGGCCTTCTCAAAGTCTGGAGCCATGCGCATAACCTGAGTGAAAGCCTCCTCCGCATGGTCCAGCGAACCATAGCGGTCATAAAGGATACCAATGCCATACCATAGCTTGGGTTCCTGGAGAAGGATTGTTAGCAACCGATTAGAAGCAAGGGAAGACAGCAATGACAAACCTTCGGGTCCCGCAGGTGATAGAGGGCCTGTTGATAGGAAGTGTAGGCTTCCTGCAGATTGTCCATCATCAGATGGCAATGGCCTAGAAAGGCCAAGTCAGCTTCCTTATTACAGGGACTTTAAACAGGGAGGAGTCACGACAAAAGACATACCGAGACTGCCCCAAGTTTCTCCGTTCTGGGGATCCAGCTTCAGGATGTTCTGGAGGTACTCAATGGCCTTAGGGAACTGCTCCCGAGTCCGGAGGATTTGAGAGATGGCAGTCATGGCGGGAATCGACCACTGGTTGTGCCGAAGCGCCTGCTCATATGCGTGCATGGCACCATCCAGGTCGCCCATGAGTTCTGTCAGACTGCCTGTAAAGCGTGGTCAGCATCGACAGCTCCAAAAAGATGGCCAGACTTGATGTGAGATGGAGAGATTCCCTACCGATCTGGAGCCAGACTTGCTCGTTCAGGGCAGCAATCTTTTGTGCCGTCGTCAGCGGAGGGCCCTTCTGCCCCTGCGACTGGACTGGAATATGACCATTGACCTGCGGGTGGGTTGTAAGAGGGCCATGGTGCGGAGGAACGCCCCCAGGAGGGGATGGCTGAGGATGCGCCATGATTATTCTCAGGGGGTCGCAATCAGCCGCCCCAAAATCAGACGAAAGGGTCGAACGAAATCAAGCCCTGGGGAACCCGAGCGCAGTTGCGTCCTACAGCCGAGAGAGGCTAGCTCTCAGGACCCGTTATCCTTGGTATTCCGAAGGCTTTCTGCTTCTTCGACGACGGTGCTGCTCGACCCGGAGTTCCGATGACGTGGCACGCGGCCGTAACCAGGTTGAGCGACAGGTCGCGTGAAATCACAGGCGATGAATGAAAAGAACAGAGGGCAGTCTGGAAAGAATCGCAAGTCCAGGGGAGGCGCGATTGATTCCAAAGGGACGCCTGTCGTGAGACGTTGGGCGTGGAGGCGTCCAGGAGTCCACAGCTGGCAGCGAAAACGTGCCTGGCGGCCGGAGACCACGACCGCGACGCAAACGGGAAAAGGGAAGAGGAAGAGAGGCAACAGGACAAGAAGTCCGATGAGGAGAGTAGGAAGGATGCGTAGGAGAGGGGGTTTGGGGAAGAGAGGAGGACAGGAGCCGGGGGAGAGACGGTCCCGAGCGAGAGCGCAGCGACGCTGGAGGAGAAAAAAAGCAGAAGAGAAGACCGGAGGATGAGCGGGTGAGAGAGAACGGGGTTCGAGGGGCGGGCGCGAGACGGTGATTTTTGCCAAGCGGCGCTAGTGGTTGTGTACCTTCTGGCGCAGTCAGCAACAGCAGCAACCGCGCCGAGGGAGGACGGGCGAGCAGCAGCGGCCGGCGCCAAGCGGAGGCCTGGCAGGCTTTAGGCTTAGCTAGCCCAGGGGGCGACGGCGGTGGGTCCGATCTGGGTGGTGCGCGGCTGACTAAGCACGATCACGCCCACCGATCCGGACAGTTCAGCAGCAGTCTTATTCTTAGGCTGCCCACGCTATGGGCACACTATGTCCGCCGCCATCTGGGATCCTCTCCTGACGATACGGAGTACGACGCCGTGGACAGTCTACGGAGACAGAGGACAGAGTCCTGGAATCTCGGGCCGGTGAACAGGCAGACACTCTATCAGACTGCGACGTCGAGTGATCTGTCCACAGCAGAAGACTTGATAGTTCAGAATGTTGAGGGTGGGAGCTATCCGGGCTGGCTGGAAGATTCCGGCTTTCTCTGTCGGTCCGACTTTCTATATAAAAAGACACTTGCCATGGGAGGCTACATGGTGATGCGCCCTGCCATAGTGGATGTGGGGGTCTGTATTGGGTAATAAACTAATAATGGCGCAGGGAGTCCCTACCTCGTCAGAAAAGGCTAGGAACCCAACCCAACCCAAAGATCTCAGGCAGAGCAGAGGTGTGAGGTTAAGCGACAGCGACGGCAGCACCCATCAGGCCGGGCAGGGGGGGAGGCGTCTGCTTCCGTTGCAACACAAATGGGGAGGGCCAGAGTGACCGGTGCTGCAGTGGGCCCGGCCACACCCACGGCTGGCGCATGTGGCCCGTGGGCAGCGTCCCCGTGCCGAATCTCGCCCCTAGGCTCCTTGCGGCTTAGCGCCCTGGAGGAGACGGGGGGGTCCCCACCGGGGAGCCACATGTCCCGTTTGGGTTTGGCGTGACGCCTCGGAGGGATGCTGGATCACCGTCCATGGGTCCATGGATCCTGGCCCAGGAAACAATAATGAGCAGATAATGACCGGGCAATCCAGACCTCCATGGCAGGCATTCTTCTGCCCTCGTTTTCCGTGTCCTTCCCCCCGGTCTGTGCACGCCTGCAGCACCAACCCTGCGGACGCCTTGATCCATGCCAGGGCCAGTCTGTCGATAAAGGCCACAATACCGGCTATCAACAAAGACCGATGCAAGGCTGGCCGGATTGACAGGACGACTGCCTACATTCTTCAGCCGAGTGACAGCAGCGGTGATGAGGATGACTGACTGATTAAGCAATGGGCCCCACCTTGCTGCTCCAGCGTGCAGCCCTAGCGCCGGGTGTGCGCTGCCAGTGTTCGCGCCTGCCGTCAGGGCTCGGTACGACCCTGGGAGGCCGTTGGCCTAAGAATGGACTTCCGACCTGATCTCTCCGCCAGCTGACTCGCCCCGACCCGCTGCCCGGAAGCCTCCTCTGTCGTCACGGCCCCGTGACCCCGGTCTCCTTTTTTTGGCGGCTGCTGTGCCACAGCACCAGCCACCGCAGCCACACCCCCCTCCGACGCAGCCGAGTTTCCCGTGTTCCTTTTGCCCTAGCTGCCAGCCACCCTCGCCCTCGGCAGCTGCATGCCAATTGCCAGGTGGATTCCTGGCGGTGGAGCCGCCCACACCACGCCCAATCCATCAGACGCCGATCGCGCGCCCTCTGATTGCCTGGGTGATCCTGGTCCGACGCGCTCGATGGTTTGACAGGCGGCGAGCTGTTCAACCTGCGTTTTCAATCCCACGCCACACGGACGAGTCGTGCTGCATGGCACCGCGCCAGCCAACGCATCCATATCCACCTCCTCCCTCTGTGACCGTTCCATGCTCCTGTGCGCGCGTGCAGCATTTCCCTGGCCTACCGTTGCCATGCTCTCTCCTACCGTGGACCGCCCCCATGTATGACCCGTGGCCTTGGGCAGAACCGCCATCCACGTTGGAACAAGAAAGAAACGATGGCAAAAGCTGGCCCGGCCGGGTGATTACGCACGGCAGCATCATGCTTGGGCCTGATATAATACTGTCAATATTGCATCGCTGACCGCGGTGAAGCTGGACGTAGCGGCGCTACCCGGGTCAGCTGTAGAAGGCCTGTCTGGTGGATGTGATTATCACTTTGATCATCACTCGCTTTACGAGGATTAACAGCACGCTATATCTGTGCACAGACTACAATACGCAACGGGGAAATGTTCCGCGCGCCCCGCCTTAGCGTGGCAGCCCGGCTGCGTGCAACTCAACTCATCTCGCTCAGTCCTCTCCATCGTGGCAAGCTGTCAACCGCTGGCCAGTGACGAACGGTAATAATTATTATTATATTCTGGACGGAACAGGGTTGCACACCGGGTTTCAAAAGCTCCGAGTTTCCAGTCCAGTGTTTCTCGCTTAGACTCAAAGTCTCCGTGTGGCCCGCAGCCGTGCGTCAGACATCCCGGCGCAGCACTTGCGTCTGTCTGCGCGCCAATCCATGTCGCAGCATCTTGCTGGACAGGTACCAGACGGAGCTGACTCCGCAAGCGGATATTAAGCTGACAGGATATTAAGCATGACAGGTTGGGCTGCACAGCCTGCACTGTGTGTTATATAATCACCCGTGTCGCTAGACTATATAAGACAGGTGCATACCACGCCAGCCATAGTAGAAATAGTAGAAAAATAGTAGAAAGATGAATCGTTCGTCAGCGTAACCTTTTCTAAGCGACCAAGGCGGCGTCATAAATCTGAAACGGTTGACATTGGCAAGTAATGCGATGGCGCTGAGAGAACACGAAAGACAGAGAGAATGAACAAGAAAAGAAACTACCTTTACATATCTTCAAGGCTGATATCAACTATACTATACCTCTGCAATATTAATAATAGTAGTAGTACAGAATTTTCCATACCCTTTTCTTTTCTATTTATTGCCAAACCGGCAAACAAAACACCTGTCAAGTCAGTGTGGTCCACGAGTCACACCGTCACCTGACCCCCATTGACGTCAAAAGACCCACTAGCCACACACACACACAAATTTAAAAGAAAAATAAAAATTATCATTCCGGGCATACATATATATACATATGCAGGTAGAGTCATGAACAGTATACTACGTAACCTACTGGTGTGACCAGGGCAAATTTCCCCAAGGCGGTTTCTCTGGCTCTTCTTTTCCCATGGAACCGTTTGGGGCGCGCCTTTTCCGAGTTTTCTGCGATCCAGCCCGGTCGACCTTGACAGGTCGAATTAGTTAAAGTCATCGTCCGTAACCTTTTTTTTTGAATTAAATTGTTATTTTTTTTCCTTTTGCTATTCCCGAGATATTCCGGATGAGGTAGGTACATGCATACCTTATCATGCTAGCAGATCACCCTATGCATACATGCATGCATCTATCTCCGTACATGATGCATAGATCTTCTTTCTTTCTTCTTCCGTCGATTGACGGACTCCACTCCACTCCACTCTTGTACTGTATGTACTGTACATACATACGCCCTCACTTGCTACCTACAGAATCCCTACCTACCTACCTAGGTAGCTAGCTAGCTTTGTTCCTACTTACCTATCGATTATTCCTCAGCGATTGTTGCTTGAGTCTTGTGACAGATGCAGCCGCATCTAAGGCTGTAGACGTGAGGAGGCCAACTGGCAGTGTGACAGACACAGTACCGTACCTTACCTAAGCTGGTCCCGTGACCTTTATCCCTCATCTGGTTAGCGTGGATGAGTGCGCCTGATGCATCGGGTTAGCGGCATCTGAGGTTGCTCAAATGGGAATCCACTGAATCCAGTTCAACATATTCTTTTCCACGGAATCGAAAAAATTTCCATTGCTAGATATGCAATCTATATATAGAAAAAAAAATCATATGTCTGGAGTACTCGGCGTTACTACAACCGCAGATGTACCCCTAGTCCTCGCAAGGACAAATGGGAAGGAAGTACTGTAACTACGAGCCAGAACAGTAGTACTAATCTTGCCAGCAACGACAAGAAGACATCGCAATATATAGCCAATAACTTCAATTAGGAGAATAATAATCAGACATGAGTTTTGAACGAGCCAGAGCCGAAGCAATAATTATGCTTGGCTATACTACTACTTCTGCTGTAGAAATTGCCTAGCTTATTTTCCCTATCTTATCGTACAGTACATGTGTACATACTCAGCAGAGAAAGATCATGTCTTGCAGAAGCTAATAATTACTCAATTAGTAGTGAAAAAAAATATTTTTCTTCCATAGAACAACAATATTGAGAAGAAATCTATGTAGCCTGCAGGATTTTTTTTTGGATTCTTTCGTAGACAAATGCATGAACTTCTGGTAGACTACCTAAGTTGAGTTTTTGCTTCTTTTCCTACAACTGCCACACTGTCCACGTATATACATACACAAGTTTCAAGGGCAAGGTCAAGGTCAAGGCGCTACAAATCAAAGAATCCTTATCATGCTCAATCCTAGCGGAATACGGGCAATAGGAAAATTAAAATTTATCCATCCGCATCTCTGTCCTGGTTCGTTTTAGTGATGTTATTGCATGATTAACTATTTCTACTGATCAATAAGTGAAGGAAGGAGTTGGCCAATTTTTTATTTATGGGCTTTACGATCATAATCATCTGATTAGAGGAGCAATGACTCTAACTTTCCTGTCTATATTTATATACTATATATATACTAAACAATTTTTACCAGGAATATTAACGCAGTAAAGCAACACATTTCGTTTCTATTGTTGATTGATTTTCCTTGCTTCGCTGAAAAGAGAAACAAGTCAAGCCGTAATGGATCCTCCTGCAGCTGGTGCTTACGCAATTCATAAAAGCCAACAAACAGACACATATAAGATGATGAGAAGCGAACTGCGCAAAAAAAAATAATTATAATAAGAAAACAAAACATATTTTTCTTTTTTTTTCTTTTTCTTTTTTTTTTTGGCAAGTGTAATTAATTGAATCTGTGATTCCCTACAGATGGTAGATTGTTTGTCTATCTGTCCGTTCATCGTCCTCCTACCCCACACATATATTATTGTCAGCACCTAGGTAGGACCGTAGGAATCCCGTATGATATTGATTTTATCACCCTTGAAAGTTGAAACGAGACAAATACCCAAGACAAATGAAGGAGAGAACCCCATAGCTTAGGGAGTGAGGTCCGTGGTCCATGGTTTAAAATCAGCCCCGATTCCTCATCTCGTTGGTCTTTTCTAAGTATCACGGTTTCTTCATGCCGTGCTAGGAGTTTTAGTCTAGTCAGAAAAAAATTCTGTTATTTCGTCGTCTTTCGCTTGACACCTGTCTATCTATCTATTTGTTGCGGATTACCTGTCCTAGAGAGGTAAAGTCAGGCGTTCTGTCAATTATGCGTGCAGTATATGTTTCTTTTTTTTTCCTTTTTTTTTTATTAAAAAAAATTCCCTGAGCAAGCCATAGTATAAAAAAAGTATGCAGAGGAAGATAACGAATCCGGTCTGGGGTTCGAAGCCGCCGCCAAATTCACCGCGCTGGGCGTGCAAGTCATCACCAAGGGCCATCACGCCAAGTCAGTTATCGAAGAGTGGACGACGGGGATGAAAGCTCGCGACGACCGCGTCCAAGTATGGCACTTCGACATGAACTCGTACGACAGCATCCGGGACTTTGCGCACCGTGCCTCGACAACCCTGGACCGTCTGGACGTGGCGATGCTCAATGCCGGCATCTACATGGTCAACTACCAAGAGTCCAGCTACGGGTGGGAACAGACCTGAAGGTCGTCCGGGCCTTGGCCAATGCTTTCTTACTACGAACGACCGAAGAAGGGTCCCGATCGCTGGTTAGTGGCACGACCTTTGGCGAGCAGTCGTATGGAAGACTTTGGGCGGACGATGAACTGATACCGTAAGTTTGGATGTCAGTCTTCGAGGTCAAATTTGAATTGCTAATTCGATGACTTCAGGGCGGCGTCGGTGCTATTGGGCAAAGAAGGATATGAGTTTAGGCAAAAGGTGTGCACAGTTCGAGATCGTCGAGGCGCTGAAGAAAGATGTGCTGGTCGTTAGCGACATGATTGCCCGGCTGAGAAGTTAACTATTTTGCCTTCTCAGTAGATTTATACCATATTTTCCTATTTTTCCTGCCAATTTCTTGTAAATATATGTGGAAATAGGAACTGCATGTATATATAAGTGCTCACAGGCAAAATCAAAAACATTAGATTGCAACCTACTACTCCACGAGCGTGGGATTGACGGGAACACAGGGTAATCCTCAGCATCTGGAAGTCGTAAAACAAGCAAACGATAATCCAAGACCGAAAAAAAAAGGATAGAATCTAATTGACGCCCTAGCTAAGTTTTTTCGATTATCTCTAATCATCATCTTTTATTCTTATCGGTTAGGATCTAGTCCTACTTTTTTTTTCTTTCGCCAGTCACGATAGATCGTCTTCATTTTTTTTTCTTCGAATCTTCAGCAATCCTAACCGCTATTATCACAGTCGAAGAAAACGGTCGATGAATACAATCTCTGTATTTTGACCGCAAACTATAACTTTCTTATCGTGGCAAAAACTGCTAAAGATGACGGTTGCTCCATCCGCCCGCAAATTTCTTATTATTCCGATCAGTTCAAGAGAACCTTTTCCTTACAGCCATGAAGCATAGCTTTTCCTTTTGAGCCACGACTTTCACTTAAGCCCTGGGCAATGAAACAAACCAAGATAAAAACATCCTGTCCATGTAATCACTGGGTCAACAAACGAAGGGAACCCTGGGCAGTAGACGAAAGTTCTGCTCATGTACTTCACTGTCTCGGGAGCGATTCGGATAGTTGCTCCTCGCCTTTTCGCGGACAGGTCAAGGCACTGTGCCCGGTCTCCCAGCAGTTAGAGCATCTGATGTCGTAACGCCACTCCTCTGCAGCCGGATCGGTACATGTACGGACATTATGTCCTGGATCCCCACAGACAGCGCAACCGGGGATCCGGGTTTCTTTCTTCTCACTCTTTTGGCCCTTTGGGCGTTCCTTTCTCGGACAACGACCTTTCCACTTTGTTTTCATGAAAACTTCCTTGCCAGGTGCATCACATGTTCTGATATCGTGGGCTGCAGCTCTGCAGAATAAACATTTACGGGCTGCCCGCATCTTGACATTGTTTTCGAGTTTCTTTCGCAGCTGTCGTAGGCGATTATTTTCCTTCCATCGTTTGATGGCTACCCACCTGAAAGCAGCGGTCTTTTTGCGTCGAGCCCTTTCACGAGCTTTTTCTTCATCGGTTCGGCGTCTTCGTCGATTGGTGCTTGCCACATTTAATGCCAGACGCCTTTGTTCCTTTGACATTGGGTTACAGTTTTCCCTGGCACTGGAAAAGTCAGAGGCGAAAAACGGCAGGCACCCGTGTAGGATAGGATGTCTGGCTTCCAGGGACAAATGGGCAAGACATCATATTCTTTGCCTAGTCCTTTTTTCCAAATTCATATAACCAATGTGTATAAATGGCCTCTGCAAAGACAATTGTTTCCCTTTCGTACATAACGCTGTCCAAGTCGTTAGGGTTCTCGAAGGATGCAAGACCCGCTGTCACGAATTTCTGGCTCCTTGGACGTCCTTTTGGTTGAGCAATCTGTGATGGAATGATCCGCTTTTTCTACATAGGAGATGACGAAGTCAATTCTTCGCTCTAATAGGAAGAGGAGTGAAATGTGCTATGACTTAAACTTGTTGAGAACTGTAGGACTTCCGCTGATGTTGTTTTATCCGATGTGCAAGGCCTCTGGGACTTGTTGCTGAACCAACATAAAGATATTTCCTTCCTTAACCATCATCCCGCGTAATCAGTGCAAGGTACAATCCCAGCTGCGCTGTATCAATCACTTCTAGTTTTTCAAAGTCGTCCAAGGTTGGTGGCGATGATCGACCGAGCAGATATCGGAAGTCATTTACTGTGATCTTCCAGATATCATCAATCCATTTATCGACTGATCCCTTGCCAATGATCTGTTTCCAGGTAAAACAAACACCTGATGTAATTCTATTGGCCCGGAAAATAGCTGGCTTCAACCTGTCGTAATACCTCTGTAGATCCGGGCTTGCAATTAGGTGAAATTACCCATTTACGTAAAGAGCTGGGGTCAAGTCATCTTTGTGGTCACTAGGAGTTAATATTTTGCTGTCTTGAAATGTCCAAGGCCCTCACCTGGCTCATCAGCTTCTTCCTCCGACCAGTTGGTTTGTTCCACACAGTCAATTTCCTCCTCCCAAGTGGGCCCATTGGCAATTTCATCGATTTCTTCCTCCTCTTCCTTTGTGAGTGGGATATCAATGTAGCCTGTCATCGTTTTCGTGGAAAGCTATAATGGATGCAGATGAATCAAGCTTAACCAGAGTTAGGGAGTAGAGTGCAACAGCTCAAGCAATAGCAGAAATCAATCTTAGTGACAGTTATGCTAAGTTATCTGAAGCTGAGGGAAGGAAAGAACAAAGAAAGATCCCCAGCTGGTGTGGGCGTGAGACATCAGGTCCTAGCCCTACAATCTGGCCTAGCGCCATTCTCAATTTGTACATTATCACGTGGTGTACAGGCAGAGCGCAGCCGCAGAGAGGGACATTCAAGTAGAAGAAGAGGTAAGGGAAATTGTTTAGACATATGTAACATCTCTACAGTGCTCCAAATGTTAGAATGTTTAGGCGTCAACATTTTGTACTCTGCTCGCACTATACCAAACCTCCTAGAGACCCCCGTACTGCCAAGGTGGGGTTAGAAAACCGTTAACTAACAGTTTCTTAGATGTTTTTGACAGCTTTACTATATATAGGAAATATAAGTATTATAAAGAAATCGATATATAATGGTTATCTAATTGGTTAGCCACTAGTAAACAATACTTTTTAAAGAAACATTTAAGAAATATTCTTTTTGTAAGACAACAAACTCAACATAAAAAGACAACTTTTAAGAATTGTGACAAACCCAATCTCATTCGCTATATCGACACTATGAGGAGATTATTTACAGGAAGATCAAGCTGGGGAGGAAAGGAAGAAGAAAGGTGGGCGTGAAACTCCGCAAGAGGAAAATAATGAAAATACTGCCGGTCAAAACCCCCCGCTTTCCTCACCGTTCTCCACACCGCCCACGTGGAACATCCTCTGAGACGACCATAGATTACGTACGTAGGTAGGCATGGAATACCTTGGCTATCCAGACAGGAAGTATTATTAGGGATTAGGGCTAACTTGCTAAGTAAGGTTTAGTAAAAAAGTACTGCAGTCTGCTTTGTCTACTAGCTAGGTAGCTATGCTGCATTAGAATAATGCTCTCTTCTTTATCCCAGGAATTAGGGATTGAGGCAATAGCAGAGCACTAAAATGTATTGGTCCAATTAATTAGGGTTGTATCTAGTGGCAAAGGTGTGAGTTGTCTGTCTTGGCTGATTCGTACTTATTTCTCAGCATTTTTATTTTCTGTTCTACACGTAAGCGTGGCTGCGTTATCACAGAGTTTATAATGATGACAGAATGATGATAAGAGCGCAATTGAACTCGACTGCTTCGTCCAATCGACGTCTGGCCATGCGGAAACTTCTCTAGATGTGTTTATCTGTTATCGAGTAAACAATTCCAATAGTACAGCAGTCTTGTCCTTTTACGTTTTCAATTTTCAAATTTCTCACCTCTATCAAGTCAGTCGACCAGTCTGTGGACCGATTCTTGGCAATTCCGTAAGCGAAATTGGGCTTCAATTCGAACCTTTCTTTTGTTTTCTTTCCTTTGCCCTTTTTTCG
Organism: Rasamsonia emersonii CBS 393.64; assembly: GCF_000968595.1. Taxonomy (NCBI): domain Eukaryota; kingdom Fungi; phylum Ascomycota; class Eurotiomycetes; order Eurotiales; family Trichocomaceae; genus Rasamsonia; species Rasamsonia emersonii. Next base: position 144,830 of record NW_013562624.1, on the reverse strand, counting down.
GCATGTTCTCGTCGAGATAAACTGCCACTGGATGCATCATCCCGGCCAAGAATAATGCCAACACTGCAAAGTCTAGGCGCGCGGAATGCAGAGTGCCAATAGAACGACGATCATCAGGTGTTCCCCCACAGGGAAGCGGAGGCGGGCAGCACAAACGTTTATCCGAGACGGCACAGTGCATCTGTCATCGCTCATGGATGCATCATCATCGTCTGCCAGACTGTCCGGCTGTTCACACTCATGACGTCTTCGGGGTAGGCACTGGACGTCCCAGCTTATGAGCTCCAAGACTTTTTGATGAGTCACAGAATGGGCTGGAGTCTTGGGATAGGACGGCAGACAAGAAATTGGACAATGCCGAGACATTGGCAAGGCTGGGCAATCGACGCATGCATCCATCTGGCCGCAGCCTGGCGATGATGTCGACGGATTCTGTGTCTGCTCCCACCAAGGACATCATCGGGAGTCTAGAGAGACGGAAGACAGTACTCTCTCTTTGCACGCTGCGATCTACACCACCAAGCACCACTCTTATCGAGCATTCGAACGGGCGTTGGTCGCGGATTGCTCGGGCGGTATCGATACAGCGCCGGCCGGTATTGCCGAGGCTGCCAAGGATAAGCGACGCAGGCGGATCGCTCGCGTGCGCGCGGTGTCTGGCCAATGGCAGCGCCGGACGGGCTGCGAACGCGATGTGGTGGACCGCGCCAAGACGGGGTCTTGGCATCGGTATCGTCACGGCTGGTAAGAACGCAGTTCGCTTCCGCTGGGCGAATCCAACGGGCCAACGCTGGAACTCTCCATTCTACACGATGGGATGCCCCTGCGGTGCAGATGATTACTCCGTATGGAACGCAGCACAGGCAGATTGCAATTGACGGGCGACGATGCTCCCTGCCACGAGCCATTCCTATTCTTTTCGTGTGAGTGATCTCCAGATCCAACATCCTGCATCGGGAGAATAATGCTTCCCCTCTGATGCGCATGCTGGCCGTCTGCCGTTGCTAATTACAACGCCAAGGGCTCGGCACCTAGGCTCATCCTTGGCGTCGCCAAAGCCCAAGAAAGTCCAAGACGCCGAGATGACAGCCTCTCCGCTGAGATCCTCTCTTTGTCCCTCTCGATCTCTTTTTTCTCTGGATCTTTCCCGCTGTCCTCCTTCCTCATGTCCCTCCTCCCTTTCTCGTCTCCGCTGGTCCCGTCTGCGGGCTGCGTGATATAATACCGTGCCCTGAACCCCTCTCCGCGGTCCCTGTACCACCATCCCCGTCCTCCCTTCATTCCAGACGCGGCGCCTGCGTCGATCCAGATGCCCAGACGGTCCTGCGCTCTGCGGAAGCCATGCATTGACCTGTCCGTCCGCCTATCTTCGTGTCATCTGCCCTCGTCGCCTGTGTCTGCTGCGGTGCCTCGTGTGTGTTGGTGATATCGTCAACCTACGCCACCGAGGAAGCCTTATCTGACGTCCGATTCGGGCGATCTGGGGCTTGTACCAGATCTATCGCCATGTCGCTGCATGAGAGAGCCCCGTCTTCGCCCACCGCCAGCTACCACCCGGATTACTTCGAACATGCGTACTCCGATCAGTTTGTCACTGTCATCCCGCATCATGTCTCTCCCTCGGCGCTGCCCCCAGCCGCTCATCGGGTCTCATTGAAGCAGTCGCCCCAATGGCCCTCCTCGTTTGATCACCGTGACGGTGAGGATCACCGTTTGGGCTCAGAAGCCTCTTCACCTGAAGGGACAGGATCCCTGTCCGGCTCGTCGACGGGCTCGTACTCCATTCCGCGCGCCGCTCTGGACCCGGTGCAGTCGTACCCCGGGAAAACCGCCGGCTCTGCCTCTTTCACGCTGGCATCCCACATGGAGGAGGGCTCTGGATCCAACGGGGCTGTGACGAGTGCCGAAGGGCATTCCCACAAGGACGGGAGTGGGCGCGCAAGCTGGGCGAGCCGTCCCTCACAGCTGTCCGGAGGACAGAGTCTCCGAAGCGTGCGCCATGACGAGCAGAGTTCCGTGACTGTCTATGCAGGAACCAAGGAGAAATTTTCCTACAGCAAAGAGCCCAATGCGGTGTTAGCATTGGTTAGTTCACGATTCGTCCATGAATCTGTTAACAGTCGCTTGTTGTGCTGACTCGAACCCTTAGGTATTCCTCTCCATGCCTGTGCCCCTCTTCTCTCTTGGTACCTGTCTCTATACGCTATTCGCATTGCTCTTCGTGACCTTGTCCTCTCCTCTCCGCCTCTGTCCCCCCACATCTTTCTTCCGATCGACATCCTTCTCCATCCAGCTGTGCCAGCTCCTGGTTCCAGCGCTAGAATACCACGAACGGTTGGCGCAAAAACCGTCGAGTCACCACCACCACTATCACCATCACCACGACCCTTACCGGTCTGACGGTGCGCTGACAGACATATTCTCACCAGCCCGTCTGGTCCTCGTCCTCCTGCTGGCCCCGCTGCTGAGTCTCGGCCTGCTGCTGGCGGTATGGACCGCGGCTTTCTTCTGGATCTTCGCCATGATCCTGGGCAATCCGGACGGCACGGAGCGGCGGGACGATGGGCGGGCGGCCGTTCTCGGCGTGAATGGCTGGTGGCAGAAATGGCTTGGCAAGAGCCGCCGAAAGCGATGACCATGTTGGGTATTTGCTTAGCCATGATTTTTTTTTCTTTCCTTCACTATTATACCATTTTCATGAACCCTGTATGAACGAACCTCGGTTTGGTGGTTTTTCATCACCCTTGATTGGATTGGATTTTGCTTGCTTTGGGGAGTGTTGGAAAAAAAAAAAGGAAAGGGCGCTAGCATCATGACCGGCGAAAGTGGAGTTGTATTGGCTTTTTCTTTTCTTTGTCTTGTCTTGTTGTGATGAGGGATGGTTTATTTACGATGGCTATCTACCTACCTACCTGCCTGGTTAGTTCTCATACGTATGGATGGATGGTGGGATATCTGTCAGTTTCTCTTTTGGGGGATTATATCATTATATTATGTCCTGTTACATGTAGCGAGATCGTATGTGGTTCTTCTGTCTGGGTATCTATCCATCGGATAGATAGAGACCTTGGATTGGATAATGAATAAAAGGGCATGTTTCTAAAAAAAAAAAGAGAAGCACATATAGTATATAATATGCACATACCAATCTCGGCAGCTCTGGATAATAAATCCAATCCACTTTATTGTATTCAATCCAATTCAATTCAATTCAAATGGATCTACCTACTCAAGCTCAAAGCAAAGTAAGGCAAGGTAAGGTACATGCATGAAATATGTTCCAAAAAAGGGTATAAACAATGCATACAAAATCTCAGTAAGCAGACCTGATAAGGTTGTTGGGGATGAGGATGGAGATATATAAAATGTTGTCACCATTCTTTCTTTTCTTTTCTTTCATGCTTGATCGTCATGAATGAAGGAATCGTTCTTCTTCCTTTTTCTCTGTGTGAGTGCTTTTTTTTAAAAAAAAAAGTTTTTTCTTGCTCACTTCATTTCACTCTTCGTTTTTTTTTTCCAACTCTATTTCCCTCATGCCCGTGTCTATCTCTTCCGATTCCCAATCTGTATACTACCCCTCCCACTCCTCTTCGCTACAATGTTCCGCCGCTTCTCAATCCTGCCTGATCCGCTGGGACCGTGACTCTTGGGAGCGCCCAGGCCGCGCCGTCCGCTGACGATTGGCTTCTTCTTCTTTGCGAGAGCAGCGGCTGCAGCTGCAACTTTAGCCTTTGTCTTCTCCTCCTCGTCATCGTCCTCGCCATCCACGTCCATCTCGTCATCTTTCTTCTGCTTGTTGAATTTGAGCCGGCCTTTCTGGCCGCGACGGATGGCATTCGGCCCGCTGACCGCCTCGAGGTATGCGTTGATGCCGCTTTCGGGCTGTTCGCCATCGCCTGCTGCGCCGGTCATGTCGACGTCTCCGTCCTCGTCGTCGCCCAGGATCAGCTTGCCGTCGGCATCGACCTTGGCGGATCGCTTCTTCTTGGCTCCGGGCCCCGTGTTGAGGAACCGCACGCTGGGTTTGGTGGTCGAGATGCTGGCCAGCGCGTCCGGAGCGAGCAGGTCCAGAGGGTTGGATTCTGGCGACTCTTCGCGGATGTATTGCTCTCCTCCTTTGTTGCCCTTGCCGGCCTTGCCCTTCTTCGTCGACGAGACGCTCTGGATGCGGCCTTCCTCGTCGATCTCGATCTCGCTGGCGTCGTCGAGGTCGGATTCGTCGCTCGAGAGATCCGAGCCATACACCGCCTTGTCGAACTCGTTGGTGAACGTCTTGCCGCGAGCAGGAGCAGCGCCTTCGTCCTCCTCTTCCTCGGCCGCCTCGCGTTTCTCCTTCTTCCGCTTCCTCCGCTCGCGTTCTTTCCTGACGTTGACCACCAGCTTGCGATCCGCCTCGCCCACCAGGGCCTCCACCATCGCGGCACCAAACCGGCGGATGAGTCGATCCAGAATCCCCTTGACCTTCGTTCTCAGACGGCCCTTGTGTTCCTTGCTCCAGACCATCAATTTCGGGACCAAGGAGTCGAGGCGCGGACGGAGCATGTCCTCTGGCAGACACACCACAGCCACCTTCACAAAGCCCAGAACAGACTTCACGATCTCGCGATTGTTGCTCGTCAAGAACAGCTCGACCGTCTGGACAAGATCCAGTACCACTTGCGACGACATCTTAGAATGGAACTCAAAGAACAACCGCGACAGCGCCGTGACGGACGCGGCGACCATGTGTGGCGAGCTGCCAGCCAGACCAGCCGACACCATGGTGAAGAACTCTTCGAGCGTCGCCGGAGCATCGGGCGAATCATTCGGCATGTGAGGCACCAAGGAATTCCTAATCTTCGTACCCGGGGGATTCCGCTCAGGATCAATGGTCCTTTTGGCCATGTGAATGATCAGGTCAAAGGACGCGCTTCGCGCCTTCTCGTTGCTTTCCTTACACCCGAGCACGACCTCGGGGAGAACCGAGGGGATGAAGTGGAGGTCGGAGGTCGGCAAGTACGTGACGAGTTCGTGGATCGCGTGAAGACGATCCCGTCGTGCGGGAGACGGGGTCTTGTCGGCAGTCGCCAGCATCAGAGACTGGAGCTCAGAGCTGCGCTCGCTCAGCGCGGTCCGTCCAAGCTCCGTCGTCGCGAGACGGGGAATCAATTTGTATGCCTTCTTGATCAACTGCGGATCGGACGTTTGGCGATTGAGGATCACAGATGCCAGCGAAAACAGCTTCCCATAAGTCGACCGTGGCAGGTAGATCGACATGGCGATGAGAAGGTCGATCAACGTGTGAGACGTTGGGGGCATTTTGTCTCCGGTTCCTTTCGGCAGGTTGCCTTTCTTGGCTGCCTCTTCCTCTGAAGGGAGTTCCGATTCCAACATTGTAGTGACTCGGTTAAATGTCTCGTCAAGTTCCTGTAAATGAATCAAGATTAGACTTCTGTCTGGATATGGGGAAAGTCGTCTGGCTACTAACCTTCTCCGGGGTGATGCTCAAGTAAGCATTGATACACTGCAGAATGTATCCCCTGTAGTGCGGAAGAGTCTGGCTATACACGTTGAAAAGAACGGCCAGCAGATTGCTAGAAAATCCCGCGAGGTGGGCAATGTTCTTCTTCGCAGCGTCCTTTGTGATGCGCCGCTGCACAATAAGATCATCGCCCTCAGTCTCCAGCGACAGAATCGCCTGGTTGGATTCCACCAGATTCTGCAGGGCCTTGCAAATGTCGACGCGCAGCTCCGTCTGTTTGTAGAGGACGTTGGAGAGAAGCTCCGCGAAGCTCTGGTCGAACGCCTTCTCCAAGTCTAGCGGCAGCTCACAGTACCCGGGCAGAATGGACCAGGTTTGTTGGATGAGGGTCTCGAAGATCTTGACCTCGACGGTCTTTTCGGCCTTCCCGTACTCCAGAACTCGCTGGTACAGCGCTTCACTCAGTGGCACGAATTCCGAACGGAAATGCGCGAGATTGGTATTCGACACGTTGTCTCTCAGGATCGGCAGAAGCCAGACCCGACCAGGCTGGCCAGGCTTCTGTTGGGCGATGTTAAGAGGCAGGATTTCCAGAACCTCAGCGGGGCCCATCGCATACACAGCCCTACCAAGGACCTGATCTGCCTCTTTCTTCCCCTGGAACGACTCGTTTCCACGTATTTCGCCAATCGTTTTGACGATATTCCTGAGGTAAGGGGACGAGCGCCACTTGAACGCGTCAAACATCGCGCCGCAGACATTGAACACCTCCGCCCACGCTGCTTGATATTTCACAGAAAGCAGATCCGACGCGTATTTGGCCAGTTTCTCCAACGTCTTCTCGTCGTAGACGGAAGGCTCCAGAATGACACTGTTGGGAATGCAGTTGGCGAGGAATGAGATGAGGCATTCCGACGCTGAAATTCGAATGTTTTGCGATGGAGAAGCCAGAAAAGCGGAAACCATCTCGAAGAGCTCTGGCAGCTTCTCGAAGGTCTCTTGCGGGTTGATCTGCGCAGAGACGTCGTAACCCCTCGACAAGACCGCAATCCACGGTGGAAGAAGCTGGGAGTCGTTCTGCGCCGGTTTCAACTCCTGGATCGCTTCCAGAAGCCGTGGCAGCTTCGCGGAAGAGAAGTCGTCTGCCATTCCCTCGAAAATCACTTCAAAGACCTCGAAAGCCGCCATGGTGACGTATTCGTTACTGGAACGCGAGACATTCATGAGCAACTCGACCAGAGGCTCGATCTTCTTGCTCGGCCAGCCGCCGGATGCAGACGCGACCGTCTTAATGAGGTGCAAGGAGTGGATGATCGCGGGGTCGTGATTCTGGGGCCCATGGCGACCCTTCTTGTTCTTCCCTGCGGCGGTCACACTGTCATGCAATGTGCGCAGCGCCGTCTCCGCACACATGTCTGCCGCCGGATGGTCCAAGGATGGGCTGGGCGGAGGGTTTTTCAAGACCTTGATCAACGCCTCCTGCGCTCGCTTGCGCACTTTGGGCCGGTGGTCGACAGCCAAGCTCAACAGACCGGCAGTCGCCCGGCGCGGGCCGATCTGGGTCTGTGGCAGAGCCCATGCAGCGGCATCCTGGGCCACCAGCAGAGACTCGAGACACCCAATGGAGGGTCGCAGCAGCGGCGCTTCGACATCGGGGAGTGTAAGGGCGGGGACGAGGTTGGTCAGGATTTGGGAGAACTTGGAACGAAGGAGGGGAGCGGGGACGTAGTCAGCGGTGATGTCGAGCAGATAGACCACCGACGTGGCTAGCTCTTTGTTGACAATTCCACGTTCACTAGAGAGCGCCTGGTTGAGCAGCGCGAGGAGAGCAGCGAAATACGCGGCGGGGGAGAAATCGGCCTTTTGGTCGCGCAGCGTATCCTCAACAGCATTGAGCACAATCGCGGTCTAGCATCATCCATCATCCATCAGATCACTGGTCAGCTTGAACAAGGGAAAATGCGGACTTTAAACTTCATGAGGGAGACAGTGCGGAGGTGGTAGAGAAACATACATGGCGCTGATTCTGCAGGTTGGGCGATTTGATCTTGTCGAACTTCTCCGCCAGGGTCGCCATTTTGGTTTCCTTCAAGCGAACGCCCCCGAGGCAGCTTGAGAAGTTCGACGCTAGATCTGTTTTTGTCGCTGTTTGGTGGCAGCACACACGAGGTGGGAAGCGGAGATAATAATTTTTAGCGGTTCCGATAATAATAATTTTCACCGCCGATACACAGGCTTGGCGGCACTAATCGCTATCGATAGCGGCGCGCACCCACCATGCCTTACCAGCTAGATAGATATTTATTCCAAGAGCTTTTCTATGAGATTTATGGCTACATTTCTTGCCTAGCACTGAGATTCAGCACTCCATCATGCTAACAAAGGAAGCAATCACGGCTCTCGAAAGCTTCAAGAGACAAATACCTGAACTGTACCGTCCATTCCAGTCTGTATGATGACCTAATACCATTTTTTTATTGATTGTTTTAAAATGGAAATCGATACAAACCTCTTTCCAGACCACCATCTCAATAAGACTAAGGAGGAGGAGAAATTACGCCAGGAGACCACAGACCGCCTTATGAAGGAATTTACCTCCATCTATAAACAACATCAGTGGAACAAAGACAATGATGATGACGTCCCTGCTACTCTATTTTACTGGTCCTTGAGCAAACAGCAGAGGGCCAGGACAAATTTAGAAAGACCAATGAATGATGGGTATGCCATACGTCCTAGAAAGAGCCGCAAAGAGAATGTTGAGATTCTGCTTAAAAAAATAAAGATTTATGTGCAGCAGTGAAAGAAATATGTCGAACTGGGTCCTTCAATTTGGAGAGGTAAGTTTTTATCACATTCTATCTAAGAAAGAAAATGACTGAATCTTGAGAAGCTTGCTATCAATTGATGGGAACCCTGAGACTATTGAAAAAGCAGGGATATATGAATATTCTATGGGAGTATAATAACAAGGATCTTTTCTGCCTTTACGTTGGGAAATCAATAAATCTGAAAAACCGAATTACTGATCACCAAAATCAATTATTTCGAAGACGCCAAAAAAGCCTCCATTAAATGTATACATTCTGGGATAGTAAAGAGGACATCCAATCAACTTTTGTCACCCTTGCAATCTTGTAAGGTCATAATCAAGAAGAAACACGGAGAAGAGATGTGGATGACATACATTTTCCAGACATTACCAGCTCAAGCTCTTGAAAAATATCTACCCAGTGGGAAAAACAAATTGTGGGCTAGTCAACATCTTAATATTGTTGCACCTGTCTGGCAAAGCTTTTCTGCAGTTTCCATGGCGCTATTATTCACAGCGTCGGAGGGGAAAAAAACAGAAGCACATTCTTACTTAACTGTGAGTTACTTATATTTTGATCTTCATTACATATTACTGGCTTAGTGTCCAAGTCTAGATTTCATCACCTCTTGGAAGACTTTGGAGGGCTTCTTGTCTCTCCACCACCTCCTCATTCATATGGGCCAAACATGAGTGCTGTGTGAATGTCGCCGCAACTTAGTAGGGGATCTTTCTTTTCTAATTGATACTATGACAAATCAATCCAATCCCTACCTTCTGCAAAGCGTGAAATTTCTGCCTGTATTATTGTCAGGTCTCTGACAGTATTGGGTGCCACAGTTCCTTCCTGCCTAAAAACATTATCTTCCGCCCCACATCCCCACCTTTACCGAAAACAGTTTTTCACAGAAATCCCTGGGCCCTGCAGCAGGTTGTTAAATTCTTTTTCTCGGTTCCTTTACTACCTCACTATCAGATAGCGTCGATGGTGTAACGGTCCGCATACGTGCCTTCCAAAAAAAATCCCGTCAATCTGCCGAGAGCACGTGATCCGGGTTCGACTCCCGGTCGACGCAGTCTTTTTTTGGCTGTTTGGGACTGATTTTCTTAAAAAAATCAGCAGATAAATTTCTGTAAGAAAGGAAGATTTTCTGTACACTTACAACATCAAATGCATCGATGGTGTAGCGGTAGCACGCGTGCCTTCCATAAAAGGCTGTGCCATAGCACGCGATCCGGGTTCGACTCCCGGTCGATGCAGCAGTTCCCTTTTCTTTTTGCTAATGTTTGGGAATTATTTTTTTTAAAAAAAAATCAGCAGATAAAGGGTCCTAGAAATAAGAAAAATAACATTTTATGGTTGTTGGCCATAACGCGACTGGAAGGTCACATGAGTAGTGAGCCCTCTACCTATCTAATCTATATGGGGTAACGCTACGACTTAAGAACCTTAGGTACCTACTTAGTGAAGCAGAAGGAAACAAGGAAAGGAAAGGTGTAGGAGAAAATAAAAAGAGACACCATGTCCGATAGTCACATATATATAGAACCTGTCTGCAGGCGTGGGCCTTGGCTTCTGGGGTGTCCACCTGGTCACCATTGCCGTTCACCAAGTTTAGGTAGCTTTATATATATATATAATATATATACTGAAGCAGGTACAGTACAAACAACCTGCTCGAGCAATTTTCACGAAAGCCAATCCAAATCCAATTGTGAAATGTCTTGCAAGGTCTGTACTGTACTGTACAACAACTCTTCCTGGTTTCTTGGTTAAATCTGCATCCAAGAAAGAAAAATTTTTTTCCCCCACCAGAAATTGAAAATTGGGCGTTTTGTTCAAAGATAGTACTGTCCCAAACCCCAATAGAGAGGTCTGACCAGTTATCTAATTAATATGGCGACCTTAGCTAAGGTCGTGCTGCCTATATATATTCATCGGATGTATGTACTGCACATACGTCTCATCCGTAGATGATTGTATGTATGTATCTGTATGATCATCAGCTTTTCAGGACTGGGAACTATTGAAAAAAAAAGCCTTCAATATCTGCTATGTGATTGATTATTCTACAGTATCGGATTCATACTCTCCGCAAAAAAAAAGAACAGAACATAAGAGACTGTCGTAATTACCCTGTATTTTATTCATTTTTAATCATCTATTTACCAAGTTTGAGGGAAAAAAAAAGGGAAGGCAGAACGAGAAGAATGGGGATTAATCCCCATTGATGCTAATAATAATGCAATGTCTGTCGATGTATTTCTCATCAGAGAAATCTACCTAGTTAGTTGACCCAGCGGCCACTATTTTCTATTTCCAATTCATCTCAATCAATTCAATCCTCAGGTCGAAGCATTTCACAATATTCTGCGACGCCTGGGTCACCTGGTTCTGCCACGCTCCGTGGAAGGGAAGGCGTGATTTAAAAAACCGAAATAAAATAAATAAGGAAAGAAAAGAAAAGAAACAATGAAACTAATACGATCGTGAAACCAGCGACCATTGTATGTAGATGTCTGTCGATCCTTCTTGATCACAGCTGGTTTGTTCGATGAAGCAAGTGTGCAGAGAAATCTGCATGGGGTTTGTGGCGTATGGGGTTGAATTCGATTCGACCCCCTCCAAAAAAAAAGAAAACCGGAGGAGCTGAGATCCCCTGTCTGGGAGGACTCTTTTTTTTCCCCGCTATTATATTCAGTTGTCGTCTATAAACGTGGGCAAGACGCCTCTTTTGAAAATAGCATGCCTGACACATGTGACATGCTAGAATAGCACCTCTCCGCTGTGTTCGGGCTCAAACCCAAGGTCCTGCAGCTTCCCGTGGCGCTTCTTATCCCGACTCTTTCGCTCATTGTCTTCCTTCTTCTTAAGCTCAAAGACCTCCTGAGGCGATGCCCTGGTCAAAAACGGGGGAATATCATCTTCCTTGTCAAGGTCCTTGTGCCAGCGTTAGCACCTATGTCAGCACAAAAGAGGAGATGGATATCCAGCAGGAAGTCGACAGATCGACCTGCTTGAATGGAAAGACCGGGCAGAGTCCAACTCACAATCTCTCCCAGAAGCAGGACATTCTCTCCCCGTACAAGGTAAAGACCCCGTGGAACATCAGCGTAGAGGTTGCCAGCATACAAGCGCTCTATCGTGTCCGTGAGAACCAGATTTGCTGTGACAATGCGCCCGTGTCAGAACCATGATTCACGCGGTTGTCATGGACAGTGGATGGCCAGCAATCCATACCAAACTGATCCCAACTTCGCAGAACTCCAATCAATTTTCTTCCGTCACGGAGGACCAACACGAGTTTCTCTAGGCAAAAATAACAAGAGTTAGCAACAAAATTCCTAGCTTAAACACATGTAAACCCCCTGTTGATCGGACCCAGATGCAATGAAGTACATCCATCATTGACAAGAACCAGTATCTCCAGAAGGGGGATGTCACAACCATCCTCCTCCAAATACAGTAAAAGTGGGGGAGCTCACTATCTGTCAAATCCAGTAACTGAGCTGCAGTTGTAAACATCTGCGGAGGTAGCTGAGGAGGGCCTTGGGGAGGCATCATCGGCGGATGCCCCGAGGGGGGTGGAGGCGGAGGCGGTACGGCGACATTCTGCGGAGGAGGATGACCGTGGTGCGCATTCGTCAATTGCGGTGCCCCGGCGGGATTATCATGAAGGGAGAGTCTTTCCATGACTCGGGACTATGATGGCAGCGGCGGAACAAAAGGTCGCTGTGTCAAGATTTCTTTCCTTGCGGAGGTGAGGGCGGGGAAGAGAGAGAGAACCGCGCAACGCAGTGTGATATTTTCGTCGGAGGAGGGAGGTTTTCCTAAGTCCGCAGTGAGGAAGATAACGCTATCATTCTGGTAAAAAAAAGAATGGAGCTGGATTCGATTATGCCATCAGACAAGAAAGATCTGATTTCCGCAGAATCAGACCCGATAGACTGAAACCAGGAATTGAGCTCAAAGCAATAGCAAAGGTGCCTGGATCGTCCTTGCGGCCATTGGCGATCATGCGGGATGTGTTTGCTCTGTTTGAATCGCCCACACGCCCACGTCCAAGTATCGGAATATTGATCAGCATCCTCTTTGGACTTGCGACGTTTCTTATCTACGCCAGATGGACGAATTGGCCGTGCCTCTCTCTTGAGGGTTAATGCCAAAAAGAAGCTAGCTCAACGACAGAAGATGCATTTACTACGCGTGTTCAAATAGGACTATGATTTTTCATTTCTGTTGATAAAGTAGATTCCTCAAAAATATCAAGACTAAGCACATTACTGAATTGAATTGAATTGAATGTCGATTTGGCCGAGCCTGCCGCTGCCGTGATCTCCACAACCTGGACGATCTCGCAACGATCTTCATAAGGCTCCAAACATTCTTGTTTGCAAGGTCCGTGGGTATCGCGTGGCAACAAAGCAGACTTCCTCCAAGAAAATACTCGAATTGCAATGAGGAGACAAACTCGAAACGAAACTGAAAAAAACTAATCCTCCCATTTGTATCCATAAAAGTAAATGTCAATTTCAATGCGAGGCAAAAGGCATTTAAAAAAAAAAAACAAAAAACGTGTCTGTTTATCCTTACAGCAAAAAGGGAAGTCGATTCGGACGTTAAAGAAAATTAAATCGACAAGAATGAAACGTAAAGGGCACTAATGCGGTGACTCGCGGTTGTAGCCTTTCATGGCCATTGTCATTCAGCATGGCATGCCCTTTGTATGCGTCGAATGACGACACATGAGGACCTGCTATCTGCGCCCTTGCATTGCGAATCAGCCGTGTATAGTGCTATGTCATACTTGAAGGTTATGGTCAATACAAATGGAAGAATTGAAGTTGAATCCGGGACTCAGTAAGATGTTGATCCTCAGCTGATCGCCTCCTTATCAAAGGGCTGCACTGGTATCTGCTCGCTCATGCAACACTGATACCCCGTCGTTGTTGGCGCATCCTCTTCTCCCGTCGTGGGCTGTAACTAGAGCAGAACGGCTCGTCCGAGGAGCCAATTCTGGCCCGGACTGAGTCCTGGGATTGACGGTATGCGGGGCTGGAGGGCGATGGCGGGAGCTGGACCGCCTTGAACTGATCCGCAGTGATGACCTTTGAACAGTAGAGATACCGCATGAGCTCGAAGTCGATCTGGCTGGACGCGAGGGTATCTCCTCGCTCAAAGTGGTCGTGAGCCACGTGCTCGAGCATGGCATCCCAGGCGCTACCCGGTTGAACTTGGGTGAAATTAGCAGAGCACCATTGGCATCGAGCCGTCGACGGAAGTGGACTGCCTCGGAAGTGGCTGAGAACATGCGTTTTCCACTCGTCCACGCGATCCGCTTTGTAGTCACAAGGGAGAATGTGGAAGAGGCAATGATAAATTGCCTGAGTCGGTGGTCTTTCTGGAGCGACGAGGTTGCCCGTGCCATCGTTCTCCAGGACATTAGTCCCTTCGATCCCCGCCGCCATCTTGGTAGCTATAGAACTGGAGGACGGCGAGCTTGAACCATCGGAGAGACTGGGAACTGCACTGGACGGCGGCGTCATTGTTCCTGGACTATCGGTTACGGTCGTACCTCTGCCGGCACCGTCGTGGACCACCATAGAACGGGCCGAGGATATCAGTACACGAGGACGGGAACGTGGCTGTTGAATTTCCAATGGGGTATCAGACAGACAATAGGAGGCCAGACGATCGGAAAATCCGCCAGGGCGATCCTGCTCCCAAGCACTCAGTCTCGAAGCCGCAAGCGACGAAAAATCCACTAGATTGTGCTGTCAATATTCGTGCTTCCAGTTGCAGATATCAGGGATAGAACGCACTTGTCAGGGAAGTAGAATACAAAAATATTTTTTTTTAAAAAAAAATACAAAATACAAAATACAAATAGCAAGAAAATTAATCTCCACAACAAGGTCCGTTCCAGACGGAGGCAGAAAAAAATTATAATTATTATAACGTCGATTCGACAAATTGAGAACAGAGGGGGAGAGAAGGAAAGAGCAGAAAAAGGGACACTCACAGGAGAGCCTATCCCAGTCACTGGTCTGCGAAATGCATATTGAAAATATAGGATTCCAGATCTCTCTTCAGTCCCACAGCATCCCACGATGTCGACAGTCCATAAGACGCAGACGCACACACACCCTCTCAAGCTAAGCTTCCGTCGGCCATGACCGTTGCTGACAGCAGTGGAGGTGGTTGAGCCTCAATGGGAGAATCGCAGGGAGCAGGTGAGAAGGAGGTGGGCAGGCAGTGGTGGATGGTGGCAGCACTGTGCAAATAGGCGATCATATTAATCATGGGTTAGGGCAGCCACCGAGCAGACGCTTTGGACGTCGAGGCGGGCCACGTTGATCGTGACATCGAAAGTGCATTGCTGGCCGAGCACGGTGCAGGAGGGAAGCGGGGGTTTGCAGGCGAGTCGTCCATCTTCTCGAGCCAATTGAGCCCGAACAGTGCGCGCGTTAGAGCTCCGGCGGCAGAACGGGTGGGGAAGCGAGGGCAGCCGACAGAGGCCGCTTGCTGTGCGTCGTCCTGATAAATGCTGAATGATCCTCTTGTCGTCTGGATAAGTGGCAATTGCAAATAGTGTGTCTGGAGGGAGAAAACCTCATGATGGCCCTGTTGCTTGCTGCCATCTTTGAAGTTTTGTGATAGTCGCCACCCGAAAAGGAGCAGCTTGCTCTCGTACAGTCTTGTCCGTACGCCCGGGCATCTTTTCTGTCATCGTCCGAACGTCAATTCGGATCCTCAGAAATCAAGTCCAGCACTGCGGTTAACAGTCTAGGCATCAAGACATCGCATGCATTATGTATGTAGCTGGGTTCCGTATCCGCACTGCTGGCTGGGAAATATAGCCGAGCCGCCCATCATTGGCTAGCCAGCGTACACAGCAAACACCCGATAAAGCAGATGCTGTAGTGTGTACTGAATATATTCCATGGTCAGCTTTGCAATTGCCACTGGATGACCACAGAGACAATGGAGCCGTTACTTGTGACAGCCAACCAAAGAGAGTAGCGTTTTCCAGCCGGTGCCATCAAGAGGCCACATACAGACGGCATCTCGCATGCAGTGGCTGCCATTCCGAGAGCAATGGGCAGGATGAGGTCGTGCCGATTGGCTTATCGCCCTGGAGATGTGGTACAGCTGGGGAAGTGGACATTGGGAAGGATGACAACTTGCAGGCTGCTTTGGTCAGACAAACCTGCACTCGCAGCCGAAGTAGTCGCAACGACCATACGATACGATGCAGCTGGCCATCACGCAAAGTTCTACAAGCTTGATTTTCGACTGGGTGGTACAGAAGCGTAGTGGACCATTCTCTGCTCCGTGGGCATGACCACAATTTTGGCATGTGAGTCGAGGTGGATGCAGCAGAACCTGGCCTCGAAGCTGGACAGCAGACAGATGGACTTGGGGCTTTGGTGCTCATTTAATTTTGACTTCTCCGCAAAACTCTGGCAAATTTTCTTCTTAGAGATTGGCAGAGTCGCCTCTTACTCATCATACCGAGCAGAGATCGTGATATCTGCTAATCAAAAAGAGAATAAACAAAGGATAGCCTCGTAAACGTATTAATTCATATACACATTAGAGATGGGCAAAAAAGAAACTACTATACAAACATAGCATAATAAAATCACATGCCTCACCCGTCAGTATCTCGATCATATTCCGGCGGCGGTCTTTTCTCGACGCTGGTGGAAAATTCCGTCTTGGTCAGAATCATCCCCAAAGGGATATTAAGCTGCTCCTCGCTCGAGTTCTGCGGTGGCCTCACGACAGCGTCCGCGACGGTTTCTCCATAGAAATGCGGATCATCTGCCCGCGTCGATGGAGCCCCTGCCCCCTGGTCAGCGGTATACCGCAGGGAGCCTAGACGGAAACTGTTCGCCGAGTTCGCGTGACGGGCTAGGCGGACGAAATCGACGAGTCTGCCCAGGACGGCAAATTCGAGCTTCAACTTCAGGCTGTAGACGGCGCCCTTCAGTGTGATCTGGATCGCGTACTCACTGGCGTACTCGAGACCCAGGAGCGCAAGGTCCATGATGATGATCAGGACGTTGATCCCCACGAGCTGCTGCATAATCCTCCGGTTCTCCCGTTTCTGCTGCGAGGCGGATTGCAGAATTTTGACCGTATGGTAAACGTACAGCCCCGAGATGATGCCCTCTTGGATGGTGAATCCCGTCATCTGAATCTTCTCCATGATGTTGTAGCCATTGATAAAGGTGGAAGTCGGATGGTTGACATTGGATCCATAGGTCAGGACGGTCGTGGGGACGTGCAGGAGGAGGATGTTAGCCAGGATCATGTAGAGCACACGGCGAAGCTTCCGCTGGTCTCGGAGGACGAGATGGAGTCGAGAATATAGGACCAGCCCCTGGCCGGTGACCATCACCCACCACCCCACTGACAGCACCGTCACCGATATATAAGGACTGATGTTGGTGAAGAATTTCAGCAGAAAGCCGAGTGAATATGGCAAGACGCCCAGCGTGGCAGACAGGAAAAGACTCCAGAAGTACAGTCCCCTGCGTCGCCGGAAGGAGGAGAGAATCAGAACCACCAGTTCGACCACATTATACAAAGACAGGATGATAAAGACGACAAGAGCCAGCCGGACGTTACTTGTCTGGCTCTGAAATGCTCCCGATATCCCTTCCAGCCGCCCGTCCGTTGAGGCCGACATTGCTTTTGCTGAATGAGACGGATGATAGAACCGTCGATAGAATCGCGAATGAATGCTGATTCTTTCTATATTCTTGCGGGCTACTGAAACAGTCCTTCTTCAAGAGGTTGGCAGCCACCATCAATTCCTGCATTCCTCTCGGTTGTATTTCATCGCAAGCAGCTGAACTTGCGGCATCGCAGGTTTGAAACGAGGGACGAGCACGCTAGAGATGACGATATACCAGCAAGAGGGTAGATCGAAGCTCCCGGAGCTTACTCAGGTTATGCGGTGTTACACAATCCACCTTGAAGAAAAACAAAAACAAAAATGGCAGACACGCAGATGATCTGCAACTCCAACCCGAAACAAGGTGTAGTTCTGCTGGATCAATGCCGATTTCTCGTCTTCACAGTTTCTAGCTAAGGCGAACCGATTCCCAATCCGATCTTCAATGCATACTATCGGGAAAACAAATGCCGCCAGTCCTTAGGAATCCCAAGGCGATCCTGAAAAGGATGAGAAGAAAGGAACGGTAAATCAGACAAGCATTGGAATGAATGGACAGCGTGAGGATAGAGCAAGGAGGTGATGACTTGCGGACGTCTTGTATGTAGGATGTCCAGTACGTACAAATAACGGGCCAAACAATGTTATTAATGATCGTATGAGTTCCATTTCCATCCTGCTCGCTTAATTTAGGCCTTTAAGGCTTGGCCGTACGCGCTTGAGTTTCGAATTCACGCCCTACAAAGTTAATCTATAAAGTTAAGCATCTGGTTAGCTCTTTGCAGTTTGCACCAGGAACTTGGGCAGGCCCTGTCCTGCGTTCTCCCGCATAGGAATAGCCACATCGTATCGCCAATAGTTCAGAAGTTTATTCCCCGGTAGTCTTGACTCTTGCTGGACTATTGACGAAAAGGATCGATTGCTTCGATCCTTACGAGGTTGGGTTGCACCGTTGCGCGGCGCCGGCACCAAGTTCCTCCAACAGGGAAACGAGGCCAGCGTTATCGGCCGACTCCAAAACATGTCGAGTTTGTTTTTAAATTCGGCCAGCGGCTCGAGCGCAACTAGCCAATCCTTCCTGACTCGTGGCAGGTGTCATCGACATTCGAGATTCGACAGGGGCCGTAAAAACCGGATCTCCTCTGCTTAGTTTCCCCGCATCTGCCCCAGTCGGCCAAAAAAAGGCCCCCGGATCGCCCCGTTTCGGAAACGGGCGTTGGATCGTCGCACGCCGTTCTTCGACTCCTTCCGTTATGGGCCTAGAGCTGCGGATTAGGGGGGAAAATCCGTGAGTTTCCAGGTTCTTTTGGTCGCTGCGGCCTCGCCCACTGCCCTATCATCCAGCAAGCTGGCCAGTGATGAATCATGACGCACAGTAAGAACTAAAGAAGTAAGAATATAGTCCAAAACAATTCAAATTTGAATCATTCACGATGCACGCTTACCAGGCCGCACAGCGGCACAACGCCCCTGTGGAGCCTTTGGTCATGCGACTATCAGGCCTTATCATGGGCCAAGCGCCAAGGAAAGCCACTTTCTGGGCAACGACGCGCTCGTAGAGAAAGCAACAAATGGGGTTGTCCATCGCATTGAACAGTATGCAGGTACAGAATAGCTTCACTTGTCGCCGGCATTAGTGGAATCGCCTTTTGCTTCTTAGGAGAACAGGCTGCAGGCTTGCAGTCCGCAGCCACATGATCACTGCGTCAAGCCACACAGTCGTCCCGCTTTGGGGGCCTCCTTGGCAGCTGGGAAGCCAATTGAAGTCGTAAGAATGATAGTGTTAGCACCAAGGGACGACCATAAACCCACAAAGTCACATGCAGCTCGTATTCCGTTGCATGCTAAGCCAATGGGCGCAGGTCTTCTAACCAAGTCAGAGAACACTGCTGTCCAAAAATCCTCCGAGTCTCTGTCCAAAACTGAGAACTTTGCTGATGACATCATGTGCTCCGTTTTCTAGAAATCGCATCAAAGGTGTCTAGTCAGCGGTCAGATCCATCCCAGACGAGTGGTTTGGAATCTGATCAGGGCTCGTCTCGCTCGACCCCGTAACCGGCTCCACTGCTGCCCTCGCCTCTAAGATAGCTGCCGCGACGGCGGCAGCCTTGGTCTCGATCTCGACTCTATTCAACCCGTCGCCAACTTCGATGATATCCTCGTCACCCACTCGAACACTGCAAGTCCACTGGAGCTTGGATTCTCCCGCCCCATTCTGTACTCTTTCCGCCCTCGTATTGAAATCTACTTTCGCCGATCCCGCAGCATGCTGTAGACGATTCCGCGGATGTAGCAGTTCAACCTCCTCGTTGACAACACGTCGCATGTATGACATGAACCCAATGCGGTGCAGAAACTGTCGACATGTGTCTAAAGAGCCGTGTGAGTCGATGAAGATGGCACCCAAAATGCTTTCGATCAGGTCAGAGAAGAATTTCCCTGCCTCGAGTCTCGACAGCAATGCCCAAGGGTGCATGGCAGAGTGAGCCAGCGCCTCGTGGATCTCGTCACAAAGATCCTCGTATCTTCTGAGTGCCTGTTGTTGCGCAGTCGTGATTTCCCAAGATGCTGAATGTCTCATGAATTGCCATAGATAGACCTTCCGTGTGGTGCGAATTGTTGAGAGATGAGCCTGGCCCTGCTCCACAGGGTCTTCGCGGTCCTCCTCCAGGTAGAGGTTCATACAGAGGAAGGCCAGGAGGTCCGCGTTAACGAGTGTCGTTCGCATAAGGTGCATGTCTTGATGGGATTTTTCTCTTGGAGATTTGAACAACTCTTGAACGACTAGGTGGTCAAGAACCGAATCTCCTAGGAATTCCAGTCTTTGGTAAGACACAGTGTGATCTTTGCTGCAGGGATGTGTCAAAGCTTCAACCAGGAGGATCCTCTTGGAAAACGTGTATCCAAGGAGTGCTTCTATCTGAGGCAACACTGAGGGACAAACGAGATCATTTGGTGTTGGCACTCTCTGGTAGAGTTTCTCAATCGCACCATCCATAGAGATCCATTCCACTTCCTGCAGGAAGATAGGAAGACATCTGGACGACTTTTCGATACCGCCATCGAGGTATGCAGCGCCAATTATCGCTTCCACCACGTCTGCAAGCACTTTACTTGACAACTCCCTCTTGTTGCCCATTCTTGAGTGGGGTTCGCAAAGGTCTGAGACATAGCTTGGTCGCCATTTGATTCCTGTGAATGCTTTGGTCAAGATATACGCATCCAGACCGAGATCAAGGGCCGCCTTTGACAGTCGAGTGTTGGAGACAATCTTGTCTTTCGCGCATGATAGGAGTCCCTCGTGCCAAATAGGATTCATAGCGGTCAGATGGACCGAAGTATGAAATTTCAAGAGACTGTCGCCCAGAAATTCGAACCGCTGGTAATCTGTTGCCTCTCTTGCTGACGAAGCGCTTATAGCGGTAACCACAAGATGTAAATTCTCAAAGCCCACCGGAGCAAGGATTGTTTGTGATAACTTCTCTGCCACAAATAAGATTTCGATCTTGTGGGTAATTGAAGGTACGAAAAGTGCAAATCTCGAGTACGTCGCCGGAAGCCGATTGATGGCACAGGAACGAGCAGCGACGCATTGTTTAGCAGTATGATGCAACCGCGACTTTGCATCGCCAGCTACCGGGTGTAGAAAATCAGTGCGTTTCGGAATTTTAGTGCCTTGGAGATGCAATTCCTCTCGTGATTGAGCAGTACCATCACCGCTGACGAAATCATCATCCACGGTCACCTTGTATAGAGTCTTCTCAATGGCAAAGGGACGGCGGCCATACTCTATATTCCGAGCCAACCCTAATTGTTGAAGCATTTCCAAATTATGAATGTCCATTATCTCTTCAGCCATGAATGTGCCTGTTATTGACGAAAGCCAGGTCTCAACGTTGGCGAGTGAAGGTTCCAGTTTCGGCCAAAACAATGTAACAAGATCGCTGCGATCGGGAGTCATTCGTCTCTGGAAAACTGAAGACAGCAATATATACGAAAATTCCGCAGCGTGATGGGCTTCTACATCCAGACAGCCATCTTTCACCGGCCGGAGGCATACGGTGATAGTAGTTTCCTCATTCCAAAACAGGTCAAATGTCAATTCACAAGGCAAAGGTTTCGGAAGCAGTATGAGCATCTGAGGCAATACCAGAACGTCCGATGAGAACTCTATCCTGGTCTGGAAGAGAGGTAGATTCGACCTGCGCATGTGGGCTATTTCAACCCAGGGATCGAAGCATGGTGATATCTGGACAAGCTTTACTTGCTTCTCAGTCGGCTCGGCGTCGTCCATGTATTTCTCGCAATGAATGGGCATCAGGTTGTCGTTCACCAGACCTGCTTTGTAAAGCGATAAATACGCCTGATACGCAGCGTCTCTTTTTGCCATCTTTTCTGTAACCCAACTGGATTTTGCCTTTGCCTCCCGAAGAGATGGGTCCAGAAAGCTGGGTAAAATCACCTTCGCCGTGACCAGATCTTTGTCATCCTCATATATAACAAAGTCCGGTTGATTCTCAGTATAGGGGCAGGAGACAGTAGAACAGAAATGTGCCAAGTACTGGCGTGCATTCTGGTAGTTGAGAATGGCCCTGTGCGGTCAGTAAGATAAACTCGTTTCTTTTTCTCGTATATAGGCTTTATACTACTTACTCTGTGGACGGAATACGAAAGCATTCCGGACTGTATTCTTCAATATTTTCCTTCTCCTCGATTTCCCTCAACAGGCGCATATTATCAGAGTATACTTTTCTCATTTCCTCCTCCATTGCATTCCACTTTGCTTGCTTGTTGTTGTCATTCTCATCAAGGAATATAATAAATTTTGATTTCTTGTCTCTGGCCCTGCCTCTTCTTTGAATGAAGGACCTCAAATTCGTCGGTGGATCAAAGCAAATAACGACGTTGCATGCTGATACGTCGATACCTTCTTCGAGAACTGAGGTTGCGACAAGAACGTTTTTCTTTCCAATCCGTAGATCGTCGATCGCATCCTTTTGATCTCGAGGAGCAGATAGCTCAGTAATATTCGATTTGCGACTAGCGAAGCTAGAACATCCAAGGAAATGACCCGTCACTATTCCCTTCATGCCTGGGTGGACGGATAAAAGATGCGCAAGCATCAATACAGTGCTGCGTTGCTGGGCAAAGACAATAACCCGATATCCTGGGTTATATGACTCTAATAATACTTGAACCAACCGTTCAGCTTTGTGGGACAACACATCGGGTTGAGTTCCCCAACGCCTGCTCACCGGAGAGGGTGGTAGCTGAGAAAATAGTTTCACCATGTATATCTTTTCTTCCATTTCCCATTCGGCAAACATGTCGTTTTCAGATGCTGCAGAGACGTTGGCGATGAATCTCTCAGCACAAGTGGTCACAAACACGTCTGCGGCCCAAGGTCCGAGTTCACGGTGGATCACAAGAGCACGATTTCGAAGTCCCTTGAGCTCCTTCCGACAGAGAGTCTTCCCTGAAGAAAGAACTTCCAGTAGCTTTGCTTCGCTCTTCTCATCCTTTTTCTCTTTGAGGGATATGACATAAGGGTCATTTTCTATATCTACCAACGTCAATTCAAGAAGCCTTTCGAGAGTCTTTAACAGCTCGGAGGGCTCCTCCAAGTACTCCTTATATATCACTGTGGATACTTCAGGGTGGTGGGTATGTTTCAAAAGCTCCTCGCGGTGTATCACTGGAGTGCGACAGATTGCATTCAAGTTCTCTTCAATTTCTTCAATTTCTCTGTAAATTCTCAGCATAGGCTCTCCTGCTCTCAAGATTCACAACGTACTTTAAGCCTGCAATATTCGCCTTTGTGACCGGGCTTGCGGTCAATCCAAGGATCGCGGGGAGTTCAGTTGTTTCCCCAGATTTCCGAGCTGGATGGTAGAAGTACTGCATGATCATGTTTGTTGGGGATGAGGAAACACAACCGTGGGCTGAAATGGAAGTCAATTGTCTGTACAAACAACTACTGGGAACTTTTTTTTTACACCACCTTCGTCAAAAACAAGCAATGCTATCCGGTCCAACTTGACAAAACCCCTCCACATCGCATCCAAGAGCACCTGAGGAGTAGAGACGACGATACGTATATTGAAGAGAATCGCATCCCAAACACTTTGCGAGCTCCAATGGTCGACGTTGTCGTTGCCCGACAAAATTCGAGTTTGAAAAGCCGGTAACTGCTGAGAAATGACCGAATGTTGCTGTTCAGCAAGAGCCACTGTGGGGGCAATAAACCATACAAGCTATAGAAAAGCGTTGTTAGCAAAAGCAGTACAGACCAGAACGAGATGGCTTGCCTTGTTTGGAGAACAGCGTCCCAGCTCCTCTTGAATTCGCATAATGGCACTAATAATCAGAAAGCTCAGCTAATGTAACGAGACAATGGAAGCATGGATCGTGTAATGTAGAGGCGTACATTTGTGTCTTGCCGCTCCCAGTATCCATCTGGATATCAAACGCAGGTCAAATCATTAGCCAGAAGCACTTTCTCCAGGGAACTCGGGGATTTTCATACCGCAACAATGATGTTCTGGCGCAAGCTCTCGGCCAACATTTCCTTCTGATAACCTCTTGGCTTGGGCATTGTCATGGCGGCTTCCCCAACAGGCGCCTCAGCCTCGCCTGTGGTCGCTCCTTCCGCTATAATGCCATTACCGTTGTTGTCGACTAAGATCTTGTTCCCTTGCATTGTGTCTGAAGGGATTCAGATGAGCTTGAAACTCGTGGACTGGGGCTTCGAGCATTTAAACGTCGTAGGATTTTCTTTGTTGCAGCTGCTACAGGTTACTTCCACCTCGCCATTCTATCGCGGGGCAACCTGGGAAACACGATTGGCACGAGTAGCAGCCACCAATGCTTGTCTCTCAAATGGGAAAGCAAACAAGGCTGGCCTCAGCCTAGCCAATGATATGAGCTGCGTAATGTACTTCCAAAGCCATACATATCTTGTGTTTCTTTGTCCTATCCTTGGTGTTGTGGCATCTGATAAAGAAGCGGGCGGCCAGTTTAGGCAGCGTGCCCCGCATGTTGTCCACAATTTCCACTTTGGGTATTCTGTAAACCAACATTTTCGCTTCAACTATTGAAAAGATAATGGAAAAGAGAGGAGAGCAGAGTGGACGGATCTGCAAATTCTTGTGATACAATCCTATGCGATCAAGTACCACAGCTGATAGAGACAGAAGGTACTATAAAAAACATGCTGTCTAGCTGGGTAATCTCGAGTCCGAGAGTCTTCTATTAAGCAAAACTTCTCAATTGCCAACGCTGGTCTCCTCATAATAGCTAACCTCGCATTCATGTCAGTATCTGAGCAATATTCGATTTCAAATAAGGAGGCCAAAATCTCCCTAGAATCCAGCCCTCGGACTTGAATTATGAAGTATATCAGACTTCCCCATCGCTGCATAGCGATGTCTCTATCCTACGTCCTGCGGAGTCGCACCGCAGGAACCACTTGTGGTGTGAGTGAGCGACATCTTCCAGTGCCCAACGGACCGCGTTCATTCCTTGAATGCAGGAAGCAAGACCTGGCATAGTCTATTATATTACAAGGCAGTTAGACGAGACGTGAACTGGCATAAACGACGCAAACATCGCATTCATAGATTGGTCAAGTAATCTTCAATCTCCTCTTTACTCAGCTTCCTGAATCTCGGCCCCCGGGCTCCTTCGACACCCTTGTAACCTAACAAGTGGTCCGCCGGCGGTCCAACAATACCTAAACAAATCATTAATACCTTAACAGAACCAGGTGAAGCGGGATTGTGGGCCCTACCAATTTCGACAGTATCCCCGTTCATTTCACCCTCAATGGTCTCTTTCAAAGTCAAAAGAGCGATATGGATCGCATCTTCAAGCTCCAGGTTTTCCGTGTATCGCTTCTCCAGGAAAGTCTTAGCGCTCGTCGCACTCTTCCCAATGGCTGTAGCTTTCCAGGGAAAGTAGCTTCCGCTGGGGTCCACCTGATACAGGCTAGGACCACCCTTCAGGATACCGCCTGTCTTCCCCGTAACTTTCCTAGTCTCGGATCCAGTCTCTCCTTGCTTCGATTCATCCGTCTGTGGCTCAACGCCCTCATCCCAGCCAGCAATGAGCAAGCTGACTCCGTAGGGCCGAACACCACCGGACTGTGTCGCCTCCTGAACAACGCGGGCAACGTCCTGCACCAGTATTCGGGTAGGGGGGTACTCGTTGTAAATGCGCTTGTAGCCCGTATGAGAGACCTTGCGCGCCTTATCAACAAGAACACGGTAATCCGGACCCATGCCGGCGTAGACCATGCCAATATCTGGAGTGATGAGAGAGATCTTGGAGAGGGAAGGGTTATCAATCAGAGGTGAGGAAGACTTCTTCTCCGTAGCAAGAACGACTCCATTCGTGGCTAGGCAGATCACGATAGTCAGCGACACAGACGGTCAAGGTCGCCGGTTTCCTAGGGTCGCACCTTTGATGCCCAGGGCAGTGACACCCTGGTTTACAGCATTCAAGGCATATTCTGCAACCATCAGCACAATAGGAAACCAAATCACAGATCCCGAATCAAATACCAATCTGGACCAGCTTTCCACTACAGATGATTGTTAGCAGGTCAACGTTCTGGAGGGCAATGCGGGAGCTCGCACCTGGGGGAGAAAGTGGTTAGAGAGAATGAATAACGGTCCGCCATGGAGCTCAGTTAAACGTCAGAAGCTTCAGAAAATGGTTACAAACAATAACAGAGCTTCTGAGAAGTAAAGCCAAGAAAGAGAAGAGGTAGGAAGGAGAAGAAGCAGCGTTGAGGCCGGCGAAGGACAGGGCAGGTCCAGACAGTAGCAAGGTGATAGGCGGCCAGGTGTTGACGCGGTGTCCGGCAGCGCCAAGCGCCCAAGGCGGTGACCCTCTTGGGTTAGGGCGATGTGGAGCTTTCGTGCACAAAAACGAAGCATCTCGCCCAGCGAAGCTTCTGGTTTCTTTTTTGATTTTAATTTCGCCAACCATGTCCCTGCAGCCTCCCATGCAGCAGGGGGACCTCCAGATTGCCTTGTGTATTACGTGATTATGTATTTTTGTCGTTCTGTCTGTTGTTGCATGATCTGACTAGTTCTCTTTTCTCGCTGTGAAGCATGGTCTTCGAACAGTCCTGGAAATGGCCAGAGAATCTTCCTGCTGCCCAGAGTGCTGGACGCTCTGGGCATTCTCAGACTGACGGTCGACCAGCTGACTCTACTGAGCGCTCATCGAACAGGCCCAAGAAGCATTATCCTCCGCGGACTTGTCGCATCTGTTTGGAAACAGTCTATCCAACCTTCCACCCTCCGTCCGAGCATCTTCCTGGGTTTCTGCAGTCATCGCCTCGGGTAACATATGAATCACCCGACCCGGAGCTGGGTCGACTTTTGCGGCCTTGCAAGTGTAAGGGGACATCCCGGTACGTGCATGAAGGCTGTCTTCGTACCTGGCGACATGCAGACCCCAGCTACGGGAAGAGGAACTATTGGCAATGTCCGACCTGCAAGTTCCAGTACCGGCTCGAGCGGATGACATGGGCTCGATGTATCAGTAGCACTGCGACACAAATTGGTCTGACATTAGGAATACTGCTGTTTACTATATTTTTGCTTGGTTTCATTGCTGACCCCATCATTAATTTCTGGGCGGACCCTTTGGGAACCATCTTCGCCACGGATGACTGGGACTGGGACTGGGAACCTGACCCCGTCCTTGATGTGCCCCCTCTGGAGGAAAAAACATCCTGGCTTGAACACTTTGTCAAGGGACTAGCATCCCTGGGCGTTTTGTCTTTCATCAAAGTGCTGCTAGCGGCGTCTCCATGGCAGTGGTTGAATATCCGGACCTCCGGCCTGTTCGGTGGTGGTAGAACGACGGGCAGGAGTCGAGTTGCTTCCATCAGCTGGGTGGTGGTGCTTATTGGTGTGGGCAGTTTCCTTTGGGTGAGTGACTTTGCCATCTAGCACATAGCACCTGCAGATATTGACGGTTGATTGTAGGCTGTCTACAAGGGTGTCAGGACCTGGAGTTGCCGTATGCTGGAAAAGGCAGGGGAACGAGTCATGGATGTTCCGTTGCCAGACGATGACGAGGAAGAATTCGATTCTTCAGCTGCAAGTCAGTCTAAGAAAGACATATAATGGATTGCATTGTCGTCAACGTCATTCGGTATGCTTCATTCGATAACCTGTATATGATCCGGTTCTTCAGAATTCTTCTCTTGGGTTGATGCCCTACTCAAATTTTCTCTCCTCTCGTCCGCACAACTTTGAGTTGTCACGCTCCTGTCCATGACGTGCCAATCAGTCAATGTGCGAAGAACGACCCCCTCCTTCGACAACCCTCGGATCACACTCCGAAAAAGAGAGGACACGTTATGTGATTCTTTCTTGGCTGAGTCGGGGTTTTTCCCTGGGGAAGGAGAGACCGCTAACATCATTGGCACGTTCCTGAAAAAAATGCGTGGAAGTGTCTAAACTGAGTGGCGGTACAACATTCTTATTAATATTGAGTTTGTGAATGGAGTAATAATAATGAAGATAACAGAAACAACTTCTTATAGTGAATATGAAATATAGCCATATGTTAATTAGTTCATACTAATCGAGTTTACTATTTAATAAATAATATATTCAAGCTGAGTCATTTCAACAAATTAATCGGTACTATATAATACTAAGACGTTGATCAACATGGTATTATGATAGGGTATGGTATCAAGATAACAACATCCTGGGATATATAATTCCCACAAGAAGAAACCCATCATCATCAAGTGCAGTGAAACTGTGTAAAACGTCATATTTGTAGTTCTTTGGAAATATCAGCGAGTATTTTTGAACAAGAAATAAACGATCTTGTGTCTTTAAGTTCAGGCCAAGGCTTGTAGCTGCGCGGACAAGGCTCCCTTGTCGTATTTGACGTACTTGCCCCGGCCCTTGTCGATCTCGTGGTAGCGATCCCAGAAGCGTGCGTAGAGCGGCTCGATGACGGCCTGCACTTCGCGCGCCAAGGCACCGCGCACCTCGCGCTCCCATCGTAGAGTGCCTTGTGCCGGGCGACCAGTTCGTCGAAGGCGGCGTTGAACGACTTGAATTTCTCTTTGATCGTGTCCTTGTCCTTGGACGAGAGTGACTTGACGATCGCCGCCGAGTCGACAGGCCCCCCTGATGTAGGACGGGCGCCTCGAGAGGTATATTGCACATCGAACAGGTGCTGTGACGCCTCTTTCCAGGCCTCCAGATACGTGGACGTGCCCCGTTTGCGAAACGCATCGATCCGCGCGATACTGTCCGGGCTGGAAAGATAGCGGGACAGTTCCGGGCTCTGGCGGATGGAGCGATCGACAATGCAGAAGATGTTCGAGATGAAGACGCCCAGCGTCGCCTTGGAACGATGGAAAGCCCGACCGCGAGCCTCGAGAGAGTTGATCAGGGCCTCGATCATGTCCAGAATGAAGTGCGAGAATAGCGTCTGGCTGTCCGGACTCACATCCAGGGGAGCATTGCTTGCTGTATTGGATGTGGAACGCCAGTTCCCGTCGCCCAGTGACGTGAGGATGGACGCCAGTGGACCGGAGTAACCTGTCAGGGTCGTCAAAGAGCTCATCACCTCGTTCACCAGCGGCACTGAGCCGCCGTCGGGCGGAAGAACAGGAATACTCGCTGCTTTCCGCTTTGTTTCCTCCAGGAGCTCCGAGAGAGAGGATTTGGCTGTTTCGCGCACGGGCCGAAGGGCCTCGATAAACAGGCTCTTCAGTTCTCCTGTCTTGGAATCAATGCGATAGGACATGGCCGTCACGATCTCGATGATCTCAAAGGCGAGGAAGCAGTCCGTCATCAGATTGGATTTGATGTACTGGTTGAGTTCACGCAGCGTCTTGGAAAACTCCGCCATCGCAGAGCGGCAGGTTGCCTGAAGCGCTCGACCCTGCTGTTCGCCTGTATATATCTTCACAATGTTTTCATGCTCCACCACGATGAACCCCCTCCAAAGCACTGGCATACACCCCAATACCGTTTGTGCCTTGCTTGTACGGGCCATCGGAAGGTCGTCGCTTGACTGTATTGACGGACGCAATGGCGAGATTCTGCAAGCTGGAAGTGATATACGGCCCACGGACTTCGGCATAGATCGCAATCGCAGGGTCTTCGCCTTGGCGCTGTTGCCCCTGGGCCGCGGCAGAGGCCGCCGAGCTGATTGCAGCGGCGATGGGTCCTAGCTCAGATAGGGTCTCCTCGGGGATGGGAGGGAAAGGCAGCTCTTTGGACCAGTCGTTAGCTAGTCCACATAAGGAGTGACAGCAGGTGACTATGACTCACGTTTTGTCAGATAGTGTAGCGGTTCCACCGGGTTGACATCCTGCTTCAGCATGGAGCGGAACAGGTCTTGCAATTTGGCACTCCCCGTGTTCAGCAGCGAGTTGAGGTCGGCGATGGCTTGTTGATTAGCTCGCAGGTTCGTCGCGGTCAGGTTCTTCAGCGCGCCCTCGATCCGCTTCATTGCAGACAGATACTGCGACACGCCAGCGCTCTGGGGGCTTCCATTCTGTCAGCGACATGGATAATTGGATTTCTTGGGGAAGAGACGATCCTACCCAGCACGAATGGTGCCCTCCTCGCGGCCCTTGGCATCGAGGGGCTTCCGCAGCTTATCGATGGCCTCATTGACGCGGTCGATGTTGGCGTTGGTGATCTGGAGAGACTGGGTGTTGCTGTAGATGGGCCCGATGGCCTCCTTGACCACGCGGCCGCTCGTCTCCAGCCGGTCCAGCGAGCCTTGGATTTTCTTGGTGAGCACTTTAAGCTTGTCGAGATTGGCGTAGAGCACCTCGACCTCCGCGCTCTCTTCCGCATAGGCGGCGTTCCTGGGGGCGACCATGATCGCAATCCGGTCGCGGAGTCGTGCTAAGTCGCCGAGGGGAGGGGAGGATCAGGTCAGGTCATCGCAAGAAGACGCGCGCGGCAGAGAGAGGCTCGTGGCCCCGCAACCCTTTGGCTGTATGCGCACAGCCTGAGGACGCTGGGAGGAGACTGGCCCTGGGACGATGGCATTGCTAGGAGTTCGATGGCCCAAGCTGCTCTCCGCAGTGCTGGATCTGAGGCAGCTGCAGCAGCTAAGCCCGATCAGTCGCTTGTGCCTCAGGCATCAACAGTTCCCATCCACAATCAAATCATGTCGTCATAGACGTCGTCGTTGGGGATCGCCAGGCACCGCGAACGCATGCGTTGGTTGCAGGCGACGGTCTGCAGCGCGTCAGGCCGCCGCCAGCTCCATGCGACACCCTCAATGCCATCGTCCTCGAAGCTGCCGTCTCTCTGCTACGCCAGGCCGACCATGCGCAGCGCAAGGCTGTTGCGCCTGCGCTGGACGGTCCCTCCCGCCGCATTCTTGGCCGCATGGTGTGGTTGGGGATATTCTCCGGGCCCGGAGCGACTGCACGCTGACGGGCCAACACAACTTTGGGATCAAAGAAGCGCGTTTTCCACTTCGTCATCTCGATATGTGGACAACAAACGAACAAGCGAGCCTCCTGCTGAACCATCGACGACGGACTCCCCCGACACTGAGCCCAATGGCGCGCCGCAAGGGCCCGCGAGGAAGGGCACCGCCTGGGCGACATTTACACAGAAGTTTGGGGTGATAAGGGACTCTTTCGGGTCAATTGAGTGGTCTGGGATCGGCGGCAGCATCAAGAACTACATTGTGCCCGACTGGGTGCGATATCTACCGGCGACCATGCAGAAGCTCCAACGAGAGCTGTCGATGGCTCCCGGGTCTCTTGCGGACGAAATCTGGAGAGAAGCGCACGATGTGGACATCAACCCGGAGATTGCCCTCAATGCGACGGTTCGTGTTGGAGACGACCTTTGTCGAGAGGAACTGGCGTTCCTGCGCAAGCGCCGGATGCATGCCGTCAAGGCGTTGGCCAGATATCTAGACCTCAAGGAGGAGGACATCCATCCCGACGATGTCCCGATTATCGCCATGTGCGGTTCGGGGGGAGGGCTACGGGCTCTTGTCGCGGGGACTGGATCGTACCTCGCGGCGCAGGAAGCCGGTCTATGGGATTGCGTTACGTACACGGCCGGCGTGAGTGGGACTTGTTGGCTGCAGGCTCTGTACAACTCGTCTCTGTCTGGGCGGGACTTCAACAAGCTCGTCGAGCATTTGAAGAACCGACTGGGGGTGCATATTGCCTTTCCTCCGAAGGCTTTGAATCTGCTCACGACTGCACCGACCAACAAATACCTCCTCTGTGGTCTGGTGGAGAAGTTGAAGGGCGACCCGGATTCGGACTTTGGCTTGGTGGACATATACGGATTGCTGCTGGGTGCGCGACTGCTGGTTCCCCGCAGCGAGCTGGACCTCTCAGACCGGGACTTGAAGCTGTCCAACCAGCGAGACTACATCGATGATGGCAGCAACCCTCTGCCCATTTACACCGCCGTCCGTCACGAGATCCCCGCCGTGGAAGGAAAGGAAACGAAGGGCAAACAAGCAGCTGAGAAGCTGAAGGAAGCAGCGAGGAAGGAGGCATGGTTTCAGTGGTTCGAGTTTACTCCTTATGAGTTCTTTTGCGAGGAATTCAATGCGGGAATCCCCATGTGGGCAGTGGGGAGACATTTCAACGAAGGCAGGAATACCGTGCCTCCCAACAAATATGCGGTGCCAGAGTTACGGCTTCCAGCGCTGATGGGAATTTGGGGCAGCGCCTTTTGCGCGACCCTGTCCCATTACTACAAGGAGATCCGACCTGCGGTCAAGGGGCTCGCCGGCTTTGGAGGGATTGATTCGCTGATTGAAGGACGGAACAGGGAGTTGATTCGAGTCCATCCCATTGACCCGGCCTCCATACCGAACTATGTGCTTGGCATGAAGGACAAGCTGCCTGCATCGTGTCCCGAGTCCATCTTCAACAGCACACATTTGCGGTTGATGGACGCGGGCATGAGTAATAATCTACCGATCTACCCACTTCTGCGCCCTGGGAGAAACGTGGATATCATCGTTGCCTTTGACGCATCTGCCGACATCAAGCAGGAAAATTGGTTGTCGGTCGTGGATGGCTACGCACGACAGCGAGGAATCAAGGGCTGGCCCATCGGTGCGGGATGGCCAAGGGAAGACACAAAGCCGGAGGACACGGAGAAGACGCTGCGCGAGACACAGAACCTAGACGAAAAGGCTGCAGAAGACAAACTCACGGAAGTCCAGGCGAAAGACTCGCGCACGGAGCACAAGTCCCGGATGATTGACACACTCATGACCTCGGACACGAATGACCTGACCCTCCGGACACAGCGTTTGGAGGCCGACAACCGCGAACTGACATACTGCAACGTATGGCTGGGCACGAAGGAAGAAAAGATATCGGACAAGGAACCACCACCATCGAAACGGCTCTTCCATCCCAGCCACGGAGACCACCGCGAATCCGACTTCCGCCTCATGCAGCCTGACGCCGGCATCGCCGTGGTCTACTTCCCTCTACTGCCCAATCCGTCCGCGCCGGACTTTGATCATAATCCCTCGACATCATCCTCCCCACGAGCCAAATCCAAAGCCAAATCCTCCGATGCCGCTAGGAACGACGGCTCGGACCCCGTGAAGCCGCTAGCCCCCAAGCCGAGCTCGATCAACCCGGACGTGGACGACTTCCTCTCGACGTGGAACTTCGTCTACACGCCGGAGCAGATCGACTCGGTGGTGGGACTCGCCAAGGCGAACTTCGCCGAGGGCGAAGCGCAGGTGAAGCGCGTCGTGCGCGGCGTGTACGAGCGGAAGAAGCGAGATCGTCTCCGGAGGGAGAGAATGGCCCTGGAGGCGAAACTCAAGGAACTAGAAGACGAACGACGGCGACTGCAGGAGGAATTCGCGCCGTTCTAATCAAATCAGCAAAGGACCGCGCGAACATATAAAAGAGAAAACACCATGGTTTTTTTTATTTTCTTGATCTCTTTATTATACATATACCCCGGGATTTTTTTTCCGTAAGTACATCCATCATCAGTCATGACTCATCCTTTCCTCCGTCCCCGGCTGTTGTTCATCTTTTCTGTCTTTTTTTCCCCCCCAAACGAGAAGAGAAGAAGAGGCATAGGCATGCATGTGTAAAGACTCACCGGGAAAAAAAAGAAAAAAGAAAGGAAGAAGGAATGGTTAAAAAAAAAAGAAATATACATGGGAAGGAGAACAAAAAAAAAAAGGTCGCATTGCATAAAAATAGAGGCGTGGGGGTTTAGATTTTTTTTTTAAAAAAAAGGAGGTGTTTGAATAAGTACAGTACAGTACATTTTCCCCTACTCTCCACAATTCAGTTGGGGTTATGTTTATGTTTCTCTTTTTTTTTGGGAGGTTCATCGTTTTGGATGCACGTTACGCATTATGCATGTGATTGATGATGTATTGATGTGTTGATGTTGGAGTGGTTGTTTGAATCGAATTCAATCAATCAATCAGTCAGTCAGTTGATCTATGATCATTGGATAATGATAATGATAATAACAGGTACCTAGGGACCTAGGCACCTAATATCTATGTACTATGCCTCATGTATGTACCTTGTTGATGTATGTGTGTACGAAAAAAAAAAAGAATCCATACCGCTGAGCGCCCGTAAACCATCCATCTTCCGTGTGTTCTTTCCTCGTATGCAACAACTGGACACATACGTGGTTCGATAAAAAAAAGTGGCATAAATCCGTTGGTTCCACCCTTCTTCAAGGGGAGGGGGAGAGCAGATCATGTCCTCCGTCTAGAGGATCGGAGCAACCCTTGCTAGACGATGCTGCCGCTGCTGTTTGCGATGTCTCTGGCTTTGGGTCTGTGGTGACGACGTTGCCATTGTCCTTCTCATCCTTGAAGTAAGACTTGACGCCCTCCATATCGGTGTCTGCCTCTTCCTTCTCTCTTTTCTCCTCTTGGACCTTCTGTCCCAAATCTTGCTCCTCTTCCTCCTGTTGTTTCAAGTCCTCGACGCTTGTTGCGAGGCTGATATCTCGACGGGCCGTGGTCTGTTTACGCAGCCCTAGTCCTTTGCCCAGCAAGCTCAACGGCTTGGTCGTCGTGGTTGTGGTCTCTCCGACCGGTAGGATGGCTCTCACCAGCCACACCGTTGGGCTCGTTTCCAGGCTTCTTCCTGCTGAGTTTCCGGAAGAGTGGATTGCTCTTCTTCTGCGAGGTTTCCCTAGAAGGGACGGGCGGATATAAAGGATTATTCCTCTGATCCCGCGAGGACTGACAGTCTTCGTCACGGGTCACAGTTTCACCACGCCAATCTGCAGCATGGCTCTCTGGAACGGGTTCTCCTGGTTTCGGGAGCGAGATGACCTTTCCAGGTGTCGCAGCGTCCTTTGCTTCCTTCCCCTTCTTCTCCGGCTCTGGTACTCCGACCTGCGTGGACGAAGGGTATCGCCATACAACCTTCACCCGCTCAAGAGCCTTCGTCCCCTTCATCTTACTCCCCTTAATCCCGTCGAGAGAGTCCCACTCCGCCTCGAAGACTCCAGAGTCGTGCTTGTCACCCCCTTCGAAGTAGGCGTTGAACCAGACGTGCGCAATGGACGTCACCATTGCCCAGCCTGTGTAAGCGGCTTTGGTGTGCCGCTCGAAATCGATGTTCACATCAGATGTAGGCAGAATCACCGGTTGGCTCGGCCGCAAAATGACAGCAGATATCTGCTTAATAGTAGTCGGAGGTCTTTCCAATTCACCTGGGGACGTCGGTGATGTAACAGTCTCTGTCGGCCGAACGGGTATATTTATAGATGAGGACGATAGAGAAGAACTTGCCGGCGTCACTTTCTGCAAATTCACCCTCCGTGGATTACTGACCGGGACGGTCTTCCCGTCATCGACGATTATGCGCTCACTGCGCTTGAAAAGATGAAAGCACTTGATCTTCTTGCCTTCATCCACGTAGCCCTCCACGGCGACCTTAACCCCATCCCTCAATCCCCAGACGTGTATCTCGAGGATCTCCACCGGCCGCTCCACGTAGACGTTGTCCATTTGATTCGCCCACCGGTTAACATAGCCAACCCAGCGTATCTGGCTCGGAATGCTGACGCCATTCCCAAACCCGACTTTCATTCTTCGTTCGGTGAACCGTTGCAGCGCGTCTTCCATCTTCCAGCCTTCCTGGCTGATCAAATAGCTGCAGGCGACGGTCCCACTGCGTCCTTTACCTGCCTTACAGTGCACCACCGCCACCCTTTCCCCCTTTGTTTGCTGCTTGCCCTCTGTGTCTGCTCCTTGTAGCCAATTTCGCATGGTCGCCATGATGGGTGGGATCAACGCAAATGGTGGCGGGTGATGGTCCGGCCATGGGAAATGATGGATCCGTCCATACACTTCAGAATCAGGATATCCCGTGCCTTCGGCCCGGAACTCCCAAATGTACCAATTTTCTCCATGTTTGGAGTCTAGGAAGCGCACTAAGGCGTCGGTCGGATTACGATAGGCACGCTGGGGGTATGTAGAGGAGGGGCCAGACGTCGCGATGACTACGATCACCAAGAAACACACAGTATTAGTGAAAGAGACAAAATGGTAGCATCATATGTGGAAACAGTACTCACGATTATCTGTCACATAGCATAGATCCAGACCAGCTTCTGGGTGTTGCAATCGCGGACCAGCCACGATCTGGCGGAGAAAGGATGTCTGCCAGTGGTACAAGCAATTATGTTAGAACATTTTTCCTAGTAAACTGCAGAATTGAACAGTAACTCTCTATAGAACCTCCAAAACGAACCATGTCGCACGGGCTGATTAAGTGGGTTGCTTGCTCTAGGCACGCAGTCGCCGCATCGGCGCTCTGCGATCCTGTCGTATAATCTGTCGACTAGGAAGTTCTATCGAAGACACAACTCCATTCTTCTATCTTTTCTTTGTATTCAATAGATCATGAATTGGTCAGTATGTATTGAAGAGTAAGAACCAGGTTTAAGCTGTGTTCTGGGCCTTGCGTTTAATTTAGCTCGCTGTTGGTCAGGTACGATGGTCCATGCGGGATGATGTCACATGTGTAGATCCCGTGTCACGGACTCGAACCCAAGATCGAGACTCCAACCTATATTTATTAAATACTTATCGATTTATCTTGGGAATAGCATATCTGTGGAAGGGATTCTTGTAAGAAAACAATCAGATATATTATACATACATAAAGTCAGTGCGTTTCGGGTATCTCAGAATTCCGCCACCAATCTACGGAGTATACGCCCCAAATCTAAATCATTATCCAAGAATGCTGAGCATTGGGTGCGACACCAATCGAACAGCAAATTCGTCTTCAGATCCCTGACAGAGCTCACGGATCTTAGCACATGTGCTGTCACTCAGCGTCCAGCCTCTGTCTAGGAGGTCTTGGAAGTACATGTAGGCAGAGCGGAAGTTTTCCAGCTCCAGACACATGAGGATGAGAAGTTCAAACGTAGTTATGTCTGGTGTAACCCCAAGCGCAGCCATTTCTTTGACGACAAACATGCAGGCATCAGAGCGCTTGGCACGTCGACTTAAGGAAATAAGACAATTGTAGGTCGTGACATCCGCAGGACTGGAACAGAGATCATATAGTTCCTTGTAGAATTTGATGGCCTTGTCTACAGCCCCCTGGTCGCGAGCAAGCTCATGCTCACAATACTCAATGACAACATTGGCACAACCAACAGGAACATTTCTTCCCTGCGCTTTCAGTCGTTTTAGCGTTTCCCATGCAAGTTGTGGTTTCAGTTTCTTCTGCACCATGTATGTAAGAATGGAACGAGTTGAGCTTTCTTCCAGTTGGATACCGGCATTGTGCATTAAGCACAGAGTATCAAAAGCCGCCTGGAGATCGCCAGCCATGACATGGGTTTCGGCAAGCTTCTCATAGTCCTCTAGGGTCAGTGGGACTTCGGTCTTGACGAGGAAGCGAATCACCGACGCAGCCAGGTCGGTATCGCCAGTACGGGACGCAACCGTCAGGACGTTGCCGCACACCCCATACGACGGGTTCAAGTATCCCAATTCCACCACTTGTTTCCATACATATCTCGTCGTCTTATGATGAAGAGCCTCACTTGCCTCGTCCAGAACATACAGCCACAAGTCCATTGAAATATCCTGCTGTTGACTGGCCCGCGAACTCATCAGGTCGTAGACCTGGTCAAAATCTTCGAGTTCGCACATCTTGTAAACCAGGAGGGCATGTAACCAGCTTTGAACAGGGATCTCCATTCGCGCCATGTGATCAAGGTGATCCAGGGCCAATTCGAACTGTTGCTCTCGAATAAGCCCAGCAACAAGGTGATGCCAGCCAGTTGGACTGAGAGATAGCCATCGATCCCGGAGTGTACGGAGGACTTCCTGGCGCAAGAGGTAATCGGGGTGAACGGCGAGTGCCTTGTACAAGACCGGGATATCAGTTAAGAGGTTCCACAAAAATGATGAGAGACATTCTCACCTGCAATGCAGCATGGAGGGTCGACGAGTCTGCTGCTATTCCATTTTCCTCCATTTCTTGGAGCAACCAACGGACATTTTCGGGCGATCCATATCTCGGGTCTGTGTTGGCTAGTATCAGGGCTCTGTAATGCCGCACCTTTGGCTCAATGTGTCGCTCCGCTATCAGGGCGCGCAGGACGGCAGTCACGGTCAACATTTTTGGCGACTTTTCGGAAGTCACTTGGTTGAGATAATTCTCCAAATCTTCTGTTGATTTCTGGCTTATGCTCTGGGGGACTCTCACTAGCGCTGGATCTCGAGCAAAGTAGCGTGTGATCCGAATCTTCGGCTGATCGTCTTGTTGCTGCTGGACTTCTTCGGCCGACGTTGGTGATTGTGCGCTAGAGACCGACTCTCTGGCGTGGTTTTTGGATAATTCCTCACTGGCCCTTTCTGTCTGAGCTGTATCACTTCCCCCAGCACTGCTGTAGCGTCGTATCCCGGGCGCCGCATCCGGGGCAAGATTGGAGACACGACATCTTGTCGGAGATGCTCGTCTTGACACGAACGAGGGAAATGGCTGTCTTAGCGATGAATGGCAGAATGACGGACAGAGACAGTACCACAAACCATCGACGCGGAGGTTCCCTCGTCGCATCTCTAGCTGACGCGGTGCATTACTTTAAATCGTCCATCTTGCAACCACTGCAGCTGGACAAGTTTATATTTGATCACGTGATTTAAGAGATTCGGGCTCCCCGCAGAAGTCGTAATTGTATGTCCGGATTAATTGGGCTACAATCCTTAAAGAGTACGCAAGTTTTCAGAAAATAGAGCCAAAGGCTTACACGAGAGTCCCAGAAAGTACCGCCCTTCTCCTGGTACGCAGCCACAATACGCCAATACCATGCTTGTCTAATCTGCCCAAAGGTATCATCGCACATCCATTCAGAGCTTTTGTCGCAGGGGTATCTTATTTCGTTCTTTTCTATACTCTTTATTGGCCTTGCAGGCTCAACCTCTGCCACGACCACGGGTCCGTCCTCCTCGTCCTCCACCACGGTTTCGGTCTCCCTTGCCGCCGTCGCCTCGCTGCGATGGACCACCACGGCCCCGATTCGAAGGCTGGTTCTGCTGCCGTTCTTTTACAATCTCTAGAATCTCTTCTGGGACGCGGAGATATTTGATCTAGGACACGGTGAGTCGATGATACCACTTATTTCTTGCAGCGGAGCGGTTGTCACGCACATTATTGCCCCTCACGTAGACCTCGGGTAGTCTGAAGAAACGGTCGCCTTCGGGACTTGTTTGCACCACCTCCTTCAGCGTCAGGTTCATCCAGTTGTCGCAGTTGACAAGGTGTCCGTTCAACGTTTCCCCATTCTTCAATTCCACAAGCATCGGATGGCCTTGCGCGGCTGTCAAAAGGCCCAGAGGCAACTAATCAATCCAGTTAGATTCGGTGATCCAGAAAGGCTCGAATTCCTGCAGGAAAACGGAAAGGATAGCTGCGACGTACCATATTGAGAACGGAGTTTCAAGAATAGCACGATCACTCTGAAGGACCAAACTTGAGATAAGATCGTTGAGGTTGCTCAGTAATTTTAGAGAGGGCAGAAAACTTCAATCAACGCAGTTGTTCCTCTCTGGAGGCTGTTAAGCGTTGTCGCCTCCACCGTATACAACAGCTCTCTATGCGATGCTCCAAGCTTGCCTGCCCTGGCCAGCCGCTGCCCGCCGCAATGGAGCTCGGAAAAACCACGGGCCGGACACGCGTCGGAGACCAGCACCGCCGACAAGCGGTTGGTCAGCCTCAACTCCGCTAATATTAGCATCGGACTACTCCGTAGATGGTGTAGATTATTATTCGGCCTTCGGAGGAATCCCCCTCAATTGTATCTAGATCAGTCTGCAGTAATGCTTGGATGTACCTGGACAGGGCTGTTCCTCCATTGCTGTGACTTTGCCTCCATGATGTTAGCCTGAAATTGGTCGCGCACCAGTCGGCTATGCTTCTAGACGCTATGCGCTGCTCAACTACGGCAGCAATCCTCGTGCTCGGTCCCGCTATCGCCTACGCATTGCCTGTCCCTTCTCTCCAGACCCGCAACGCCAATGCCTCCACTGAAGAATTCTCAGTGGTCTGGTGGCGAGGTCAGTCCATTTGGCTTGCCTTGTGTCATCACATGGTGGTTCTAATGTATAGTATCTATTGCGAACAGATGCCCAAGGTGTTTCCGTCAAATTTGAGGCGTCTTGCTCAGGATGTTCCTCAGGCAGCTACCACGATTGGGTATGAACTGGTGTCTCACCATCAGCTGTCTGCCTATCTGTCTTCTTTTCCCGGCTAATATGGACTATAGCCCTTTGAGCTGAGTGTCAGAGAGGCCAAGGGGGCATGCGGAGATGCCATTTTATTCCTCAATGGGAAAGAGCTGCCTGTTCATTGGGATGGGAATCAAGGTTCGGGCTCTGGCATGATTCCAAGTGCTCCTTCTCAAGATGCAGCAACTTCTGAAAGGTCGGCGAATTGGCGCAGTGTCTGCTTGGAAGCGCCGTCCGACGCTCCCACAGGGCACACAGCTCAGGTCTTGACCCTGACGCTTGACAATGTCGAAGAGCTTGCTGTCCAAGACCGGGTAGGCTTTACGGTTTCGTTCACGAATGCCGAACAGCCGGAAATCCTTCGACTGTCCACATTCGTCGTAGACATACCAGACGATAAGTTGGCACTCGAAGCATGGCGAGATCCGCCTACAACCGAGCGCTTCGACACTCAGGACTCCGTTCACAAGCTTGAGCCGGACACGCTTGAGGATCGAATCGAACGGGAGCTCCAGAAGTTGCAGGATCTCCGGTCTGAGGCCCGTGAGCTGCGACATGCGATCAGGGTCCAGGAAGAGAAGATCCGCAGCCTGTTGAGAGAGGACTGCCAGTCTCTGTCCTCCAAATGGGAACAGTGCAGAGACTTGGGGTGCATCTTCAAGGTCTCGTTACAGACGGTACCCGAGATGTTTCGTTCGATAAGATATCGATTCGGTTCTTTGGAGTCGCAGAAACTTGTCCCGGCATGTAACTCAGACGATCGTCCTTCTCCGGCTTCTGGTGCATCTCTGCAATCACCTTATCCCTCCCGAAATCGTTCAGAAGGAGAGATCGACAACCCAGGCATCGGAATTGAGTCTTCCCGTTATCTCACGGTTCCATCTATCTCCTTGGAGTCTCCAACCAAAGACTTTTTCCGATCATGTTTCATTTTGCTCCTCGTCATCGTCGTTTCCGCGCTTGCCTTCAAAATTCTCCGCAATTCCCCGACTTTTCGGCGTCGTCGGGCTGACCTCGCGGCGAGACGCGAGGAGCGAAGGGCTCGTCGTGCCTACAACAGGGCTGCACGGCGTCTTCGATGGAGGCAATGGTGGGAAGGGCGGTCACATCGCGCCGCACCTAGCACTTCTTCCAGTCACAGTCTCCCTCAGATTGACCGCACCGAACAGCCCCGTGACGATCTCCTCCCTGACCCAGAGACCCAGCAAGGCACCATGCATGCCGAAATCTTAGGCTTGAGACGTGTTCTCGAATTCGTGGGCCAGCTCGTCGGGAATGAGGACGATCCAGATCTCGCTCGTTTTCCCGGACAACCCCCACCTCCTCGTTACGAAGAAATAAGCGGCAATCCTCATGTCGCGTCAGTGGGGATGAATTCACCACGATCAAGCAGCTTGATGAGTCTAGAAACCACTTCGTCGCTCACTCTGGAAACGCTGGATACTTTGGATTCTAGCGCCCCTCCTTCATACCGCTCGTGATCCTGTGCTTTTCATTTTTGACATGATATCGGCACTTTCTTCCATTTATCTATACTGACTAGGTTTTTTTTTCCCTGTCTTTATTTTCTCCAGATCTGGTGGCTGGCCACCTTGTCCCATCTTCTACTTGTGAATCTTTTCTTTTTCTTGTTTCTTCCAATCTTCAGCAGAGACCTGTGTATCGATATCAAGCAAAGGAAGGAGGAAAAGGTAAATAGTTTGGGCGTTATTGGTCGATGGATGGAATGGCAACATCAACTAAAACAACAACCTTGGTGAGGTCGTTGTGAGGTTGATACTTGTATGTACCTGAGGTTGGCTAGTATATATAGCAATACGCATATTAATTTATAGTAAACATTACGCATAATATAATTCTTAGTACTTGATTTTTTTTTCCCCCTTTTAACGCTTGCAATCCGTTCCAAGAGCGATTGATTGTTGCTCTATAAGAAGAAGCTAGTAAAACAAAAGTTTGATAACC
The DNA here is from genome assembly GCF_000968595.1 of Rasamsonia emersonii CBS 393.64. Lineage (NCBI taxonomy): Eukaryota > Fungi > Ascomycota > Eurotiomycetes > Eurotiales > Trichocomaceae > Rasamsonia > Rasamsonia emersonii. The sequence goes on along the minus strand of NW_013562624.1, from coordinate 103,147 downwards.
TGAATAGCATAACATAACATGATATGATTAGTACCCACCGGACAAGACACAGTGGACGTTGCAGATCGTAATGATCGCAGTTGGCATGAAAGAAAACAAAACAAAAGAAAAAAGGTCATCACATCTAGACTTTTGCCTTTTTTGCAGCCTCCGCCGGCCCCTCCCCTTCGTCCTCATCGTCCTCGATGACCGTGTACTTTCGCTTCGTGCGATCCCTGCCAGCGGCGCCATTCGCAGTACCCTCCGCCATGGACGCCTTCTTCGGATCGACTTCCTCTTCGGCCATCTTCCCTATGCGCTCCTCTCGGTTGCCGAACCTCTCGAGGAGCTTCTCGTAGCCTTCTTCCACGTTCGCCAGCGTCTCGTCGAGCTTCTGGATCCGCTCATTGAGCTCCAGCTGGATAAGCACGTCGCGGGAACGCTTGTACAGACGCTGCTTGACCAGCATCCGCCACCAGTAGTAGCGCCTGTCATTCTCATCCTCGGCGTTGTGCTTCTTGATAAGAAGCCGTGCCATGTTTGCATTTCCGGCGGCACGGTGTTTGAGTGGTATTCGACTGAGCAGGAACGCCTCCAGGATATGAGCAAATTGCGTGGGAGCGATCTTGTACTTGGAACGGATCTCATGCAAAGTCTTTGTGGGAATGAGCGCGGCAGTCGGCATCAGACGCGGACGTTTCTTGCCTGTATTTGCAGGATAAGGGTTGGGGTTGATATTCAAATCCCGTTTGAGGAATTCCGGGCGGAGGATATGATAATCAGCCGCGTCACGAAGCTCGTCAAAGGCTTCGTTCGGGTCCTCCACAGTCAGTTCTATAATAGTAGGATCCTCGACACAGACCTTGTGAATAGTGGTGTAGAGTTGGGTACCATGGCCCGAGCGATGGTGATGGGGAAGGATAAGGAACTGCGCTATTCGGAGCCGGGACGGTAGCTCGGAGAACTTGATTTGCTCTGGATAGGGGAATGGCCCGTTTCCAACTGTGGGGTGTGTTTTCCCTTCACGGTTATGGTAGAACCACCAGCGGTAGGTCGTCGCATACCCGACAATGGAATACTTCGAAGCAGTAGGTGTTGGCGGGGTAACAACTTCATATCTGCACGACAGTGAGCAATTGGCGCCTTAGGAACCTACGACTTCACTTACACAAAGTAGACCGTCCATCTCTCAAGTGTCCATTCCGGGTCATCCGTCGCTAGAGGGGTGCCCGCTTCGATGAATAGAGGGACGAATATTTGAGCGCGCTCGAGAAGGGCTCGAACGTCTGGTTCCACAAGCGAGCCCGCCCAAATCTCATAATTTCTTCCGTTTGTCGTATAAGTATGAACTCGCTTTCCAGGAGGCACGAAATCCTTGGCATTCTCATCATTCTGGACCGCCTTCTCGTATTCTGGCAGGGATATAAATGCAGCTAGACGATTTCAGATACGTTAGTCAAGATATCGAACGGGAGGCAAGAGAGCAACTGATCGTCATTGACTCACATTCTGAAATCCAATCGCGCAGCGTCTTGTTAAGATCCGTCGCTGCCGTATCTCCAACGGCCTTGAACTTCTCATCATACGAAATATGCACGTGAGAGCGCAAATCATGCGCCGCGAACCGCAGCCGTATGATCAAGCCCTTGTAACCAAATATGCGCTCTTCATCACCAAAGATGGGATATGTGAATTGCGGATGGAAGGTAGCGATCGTCGTGGGCTTCTTTTCGCCAGGCTGGACTATGGTAAGCTGCACGGCGTCATTGGCGTCGCAGGACCCTAGATAGGAAGTGACCTCGTCAGTCGGGAAACGATTGAAAGGGTTGCGGCAGAATCGTATGAAAATTCCTTACAATCCTCGTTCGCCATTGTGATGACACGTCTGGGCCAGATTCGGCTGACTCGATTATTGATCTGATCGTAGCAACAATGGCGATGGGATGCGCCATCGACCGAGAGGGATGGAGCTGCTTTGCAGGCGCGTCGTGGACCGCGTTGCGGGATGCAGTTCCACTACTATGGCTGTTTGTGGTTAGCGTGGCCCTGTGGTCACGTGAATACAAAGTAACCAGATGTCTACCACGACCCCAATATACAAAAATATCGACAGAAATGGATCTTTTCTTTAATATAATATGCCATTCCTGCCTTAATTGATGGGCTATATCTTGTTAAGCAACTAAGTATACCTGCCTCACTGTGGATGTCTCTTCCACCCATTATTTTCTGACGGATGATGAATGTGCAGAATGGCTGCTATACGGCATTCTCTCTACTACAGCAACGGAGAATGAGCAATTACATTTGGCGCAAGACATAGTCTTCGTAGAATTAGAATGAATATAATGCTTTCTGGTGTACTCTATATCTAAATATTAATATGCAATAGCAGGATACCTGGGGTGCAAAGTAGATCATTGGCTAGCGCCCAGATATGACCGTTTCTTGGCGCTTGCGCCAAATCTGGCTCACTAGGTATATACTGCAAACCCCTGTGCAGTACAGAGTACAACCACATGTCTCCTCAACACTGGAGCCGCGACAGGCTTTGATGCTTCTTCATTCACCTATTAATTTTGTTGCAGGTCAAGCTTCACTGATTGCTTGCTATCCCCTTTCTCTAATTGTGCGACATTTTGAGGGCCAAACATTGGGGGAAACTTACTTGGGTGTTTGGAGGATACTTGTCCGGAATTGACACGATGCTCTGGAGATTTTAGACAAAGAAAGGGCGCGAAGATTTGGAGCACGAAGCAACCATGGAGGGCCTCTTCACGTTGCTCATTCTGGGCATCGTGATGGCTGTAACGTGAGCAATACAGACATGAGCCTGTTGCTTGCAACGATTCTATGACTATATGGCTGACGGTTCGCGTCCTCGGAACAGGTCATTCCTTGTCGGCTCATTACCGCTTAGCTTCGCATTATCTCCGTCGCAGTTGCGATTTATTTCATCGCTTGGTATGGGTGTCCTGGTTGGGACTGCTCTAATCGTCATCATACCCGAAGGAATTGAGACACTATACAGCTCCGACATCCATCGTATTCAAAAAAGCCTTCACGCGCGTGCGCTGGATGTACGATGGCAGCATCAGGATACCCATGCTATTCTGCCGAGGACAGTTCCAAGTGTGGCAGATTTGAATGCCATGCCTGGTCCAGTTATCCCCGAAGTGCCCTCGATGCCGGCAAGCCCACCATCTACACCGACCCAGCCAGAAGAGGTGCATATTCTAGGATCTGATGTCGGCCATACAGAGCTACAGGAGCACAAAGCGAGGGATGAGGACTCCGAAAGCGATACTCATGAGCATGAGCATGAGGATAACGAGCGCTCTCTTCACGCCTGGATAGGTGTCGCCCTCATTAGCGGGTTTATTCTCATGTACCTAATCGACAAGCTTCCTGGGTTCGCATCCCCCTCGAAGCAGAAACGGCCACCATATCATATCTCGCTGGACAACTTAGGATCCGGATTGCGACGCAGCGCTTCACCCTCCCGGGATGGAGGACTACTGGAGCCGGATAGCCCCTCATCACGCAGCCACAGCTTTGCGACTACCACTGGACTTGTGATTCATGCGGCTGCCGATGGCATCGCACTCGGGGCGTCCGGGTCCAATACGAACTTGAGTTTTATCATCTTCCTTGCTCTTCTAGTTCACAAGGCGCCCGCCTCATTCGGGCTGACGTCGGTGTTGCTGAAGCAAGGCCTCTCTAGTCGAAGTGCTCGAGCTCACCTGTTGGTCTTTAGCTTAGCAGCACCGGTGGGAGCTTTGTTGACATTCGTCTTTGTGCAAACTGTTGGATCAGGCTTGGCCGGGGATGAGGTAGCAACCCGATGGCGGACTGGCATGCTACTGTTGTTCTCCGCCGGGACATTTTTGTGAGTTCCTCCTATTTTGCTTTTACGCCTGAACGTCAAGGCCCCGTAAACTAACAGGTCTCAAGGTATGTGGCCATGCACACTATGCAGGAAAACGCACCCCGTCCTTCCTCATACGATTCGTATAGCAACGGCTATGCAGAGTCTAGAGATACACAACGGCCCAAGGGATCCATGAGAGACCTGATCGCCTCCATTATTGGCATGCTCTTGCCGTTATTCTTGCAAATCGGTCATGCTCATTAAGGTGGCTTCATCGTTACCAGTGTGCGAATACGCTCTGTACCCGACTAGAATAGGTTCTTTTGTGGGAGGATTCCTTGCGGGGCAAGATATCGAGCTCCCCCAAATCATTGTTTTTATAGAGAGATTTTATCCGAGCTTTATTGTTTTTCTTCGAGCCAACGTGTCTTCGTGGGGTCCATAGCTGCAGATGCAGTCTCTGATTGGGCCGACCTAGCTTTTATGTATAGTGCTTGTTGAATCAATAATGAGATGGCTTTTTCACTTTGTAGAATCTAGAGACTGTTTGAAGATATCGGAGCCTGCTGTGATGCAACCGTTTGTTCAACTGCAATCTGTTCCACGGTTCGATGGCTTCTACCAAAGGCACTCATCCAAGGACCTGGAACAACAGTCCAGAGTTCCGGCCGCAGGCAAGGTCCTGATAGACACCGAGTGATGCGCGTTTGCCTAATCTAATTTTGACAACCGTGAGCAGCAAGCACGATTCTGGCCAGGCGATGTCCGCAGCCACATTACTCTGGTGGGCATTTTGCAGTTTGCAGCGCTTCTCTTCTGTTAGACGGAACAATGCACAGGTCTGGTTCTCGCTCAACTAGTGCTGATCTTGCTGAAAGGAGGTGCAGGCAGAGCTAGTTGCCACGGCCCTGTGTGCAGCGGTGTCGCACGATGCGGAGATGCTGCCGGGTTCCCACCTGCGACCCCGGTGGATCTGCATCTCGATATAAAAAGGCGCAGGCAAGCAGGAGACAATGAGAGTCGGTCAGATGCAGACCTGGGCCTCATGGGCCCCTGCAGGCGTGCTGTAGAGGCGCGAGCTTGACTGCAGACGGGCGTGGGAGCGGCCGTCTTCGAAAGCGAGCAGGCTGGTGTCGTGCTTGGCGCGGTCAGGCGGCCTCCCCAAGACGGCTTGACCGACCCCATCCCAGCTGGATGCCGAGCGCCCTTCGCAGAGTCTGGTCTGTGGCCTGCCCCGACCATCGGCGATCTCCCCAGCGTGCAGCTCGAATGCTCTGGCCGTCCGGATCAGAGCTCAGAAATACCCCGTGCTTCCTGTCGGATGGCCTCTCGCGCACTGCCTCGATTGAAGATTCCGCCTCCGTTCCCCTGACTCTCTGCTGTAACCTACCCCGTTCGGCGAGCCGCCCACCTTCCCCAACTCGGAACTCCTCTCTATCTCGTCCCGACCTCGATATTGATGCCCCCAGCCGGTCTCAGACAGGGCTGCTGTGGGCATACAAAGGGCTGTGAGCTTGCATTGAAGACCGAAGACTGAAGAAAACCTCTTCTGCTGCGTACACCAGTCGACCAAGCCATGGCTGCGCGGTATACGCCGCCGCGCTCCCTGAGCCAGCGGCGAGCCTCGTTGAGAGAGACTGCAGATGGCGACACCACTCCTCGCAGTGTCCCTGAGCCGCTCACGAGTGTTCCGTCCCGGATATCAGGGAGCAGAAGCCTACACTCGCATCATTCGAGCTCTCACCCAAAGCCGTTGCCGACTCCCAACAAATCCAGCTCTCCTCTGCACACCAGTCTGCTCTCCTCTACGCCGGCTTCCCCTCCGACTCCCGCGCCAAGTCCGACACCGCATCAGAGGACTTCCAGCTGGCAGTCTTCTGAAGATGACGACGATACATTGCTCCTGAACGCCCGGATACGTTTTAGCTCTCTGAGCAGTGCTCAGAAGCAAAAATTCCTGGTCGACATCTTGAATCTGTGCGACAACCAGCAACTCAGCTTTGTTTCCAGCTTTGTGAGCCCTCGTCTGAGGAAAGATCCTTTCCAGGTCTTTCCAAATGAACTGTGTTTGAGAGTAAGGCGATGATTTCTCTGGAGGTCCTCCCTCCGTGGAAGCTATAGTATATGTGCTAATTACAAATCATCTGGATAAGGTCCTCTCCTTCATCGACGATCCCAAGACGCTTGCGAGAGCTTCCCAGGTGTCCAAGCGGTGGCACGAGCTTCTCAATGATGACATAACATGGAAGAATCTGTGTGAAAAACATTCGTATGCATGCAGAAGACTGTCGGACGACGAACGCGATTTTGTCGACCCTTTCCATGGGAACTCTTCCGCGAGGAGTTCGGAGACCTCTCTTCATAGCTTCCGGAGAAAGTCGACGTCATCCGCTACAGATAGTATGGCTGGTACGTCCAGCGAATTGTCCATGGAGTCTTCTTGGCCGAGTACGCCAACGCGGAAGCGACGGGTTCAGCCGTCCTCGTACCGAACGCATTTCAAGCAAAAGTACATGGTCGAGTCTGCATGGAGGAAGGGTGGACGGTGCACACAAAGACATGTTACCCCGGACCAAGGTGTGGTGACAAGCTTGCACCTGACTCCCAAGTACATTGTCGTCGCTTTAGACAACGCAAAGATCCATGTTTACGACACCAATGGAGCAAACCAGAAGACCCTTCAGGGGCATGTGATGGGCGTGTGGGCTATGGTTCCGTGGGATGACATCCTGGTCAGCGGTGGTTGTGACCGGGAAGTGCGGGTTTGGAACATGGCGACTGGGTAGGTTGCCTTCGGACCTGAACCAGTGTATGAAGACTGACAGCATTGTCTAGTGCTTGTCTCCATCTGTTGCGAGGCCATACATCTACGGTGAGATGCTTGAAGATGGCCGACCGAAATACCGCCATCTCGGGCTCAAGAGATACCACGTTGAGAATCTGGGATCTTTCCACCGGAATGTGCAGAAGCGTCCTGGTCGGTCACCAGGCTAGTGTCAGGTGCCTTGGAATCCACGGGGACCTGGTAGTTTCGGGAAGCTATGACACGACCGCCCGGATATGGAGTATTTCCGAAGGGCGTTGCTTGCGGACGCTCTCTGGTCATTTCAGCCAGATCTATGCAATCGCCTTTGACGGCAAGCGAATCGCGACGGGTAGTCTTGACACCAGCGTTCGGATATGGGATCCACACACCGGTCACTGCCAGGCGATTTTGCAGGGTCATACTTCTCTGGTCGGGCAGCTACAGATGCGAGGTGATACATTAGTCACCGGGGGATCAGATGGTTCCGTTCGTGTCTGGTCGTTGACCCGGATGGCTCCGATCCACCGGCTGGCTGCCCATGATAATAGCGTGACTAGTCTTCAATTCGACAGCACCCGCATCGTCAGCGGTGGTAGCGATGGCCGTGTGAAGGTCTGGAGTCTCAAAACAGGCCAGCTGCTGAGGGAGTTGTCGACGCCTGCAGACGCAGTTTGGAGAGTGGCATTTGAGGAAGAGAAAGCCGTGATCATGGCGAGCCGGTCAGGTCGCACTGTCATGGAGGTAAGTTGGGTATCTCCATTCTGACAACTTTTCTTATTCCCTTCCCTGTACCCCAGCCTTGTATTTGTTTTGAGAGTTATCCTGTTGCTAACTGGCCTATTAGGTCTGGTCTTTCTCTCCACCTGCTGAAGAACTCTTTGACGATAACGTGGTGATCGAAAGCGCTTCTAGCACGCCGGGGTTGCGTCCGACTAGGGATGGTAAATCTGGCGATAAAAGCAGCAGGCAAAGAGCGCTAATGTCGGATCCGCCGCCGACGATATCGCTGGCAGAGGATGGCGATCAGCCCATGTCGGATGCTCCCATTGGTTGATGCATAGCTCACGGAGTCGGCGGCGTAGCTTGTCTAATATTCCTGTCATCTTGTGTCGTTTGCGTCTATTGCAGCATTTATGAAGGGATCTGGTGTTTCCAAGCGGCCTTATCTGAGCTTTCTTTTGAAAATCTGTCCCTACTTATGTCTGGAGCATTTATGCATAATGTTTGTTTTCTGAACAATACTGCTGTCCCTTTTTTTTTCTTTTTTTTTTGGTTATGTTAGCACTACCCTCCATGCTTCGATCTCTGCATGTTGCAGGATTATGATACCCTGCTTGGAACGGGTTGGATAATATGTGTGTTCTCTCGCCACGACGGAATATATAATGTCCAGTCCGGCGCGGAGTTCTTTCTATGACGGCTATCTGAACGTCTAGCATGGCAGACAGTGCAATAGCTTATTGTATGCCCGACTTAGCATCAGATAGCATTTGAGAGTAGAGACATGGGGCTTGTCCTTATGTGTTTCAGGAATGCATTGGATCTGAAACGTTAGATTTCTTCTTGGTCCCAAACGACCAGGTATTATTTAACGCGCGAGATGAGTCGTTTAAGGTCGTTTAAGTGTCGAATGTAAGTAATGCAGTTACTACAGTTTCTACTGCTAATTACGGCTGCTGAGGGGATGACTAATCCCTGCAAGAACTCCTTGTTTCGGATTCAAGAGTCAAGAGGCTTGTTACTAGTGGACGATACAGAGGGAACCATGTTCTGTTCCTTTCAGCACCTCAAGATTCACTCCACAACTGTGGACTTAGCATGCATCATATAAACTGCAAGAAAAATTCAAGAGAGCAGGACTGCTAATATGCAGCTCTGGATATCGTTGTTTCCCATCAGGAAGCCAGCACAGCGCCTCAACAGATTTGGCGTCAAAGCCCCCCAGACCCCCAACACAACAGATCCTGCTCATATGTTGGAGACGAAAATGAAGGCATACAAACCTTTGCACTGATAGGAATTGCTCGAGACAATGGTTTACAACGGTAAGCCAAGCACTGGATGTTATCTGTGTCGCCGGCGGAAGATCAAGGTGGGTAAAGCGGTCTTCTCGTGCTACATGACGTCCATCACATTAGATGTCTGCATTATCTACGTCGTAGTTGATATTCACATGGTAGATTGAAATTAATTTCAATTTGCAGTGCGATGAGGCTAGGCCTGGCTGCCGGAATTGTTTCGTGTATGGGAAAGAGTGTCCTGGATATCGGCCTGCAATCGTCTTCCAGAATGAGCCTGCAACTGCCCATTTCAGAAGATGGAGGAGTCCGGTCAGAAAAGGCAGTTCGAGTTTCGCCGATTCGACTCTTTCCGAGAATACCTCACTGGTGTCTCGTTTAAGATACCTTGCTGATGCGACATGGGAAGACCGGGCACTCTGCTATTTCTTTGACCAATATACGATCCCAAAGAAGTCTGATGGTGCTCTCGGCATTTTAGAGTCTATTCCAGCTCTATACATACTCTGCCGGGAGAATGAGGTGGCAGGGAGTTCTTCCTTATGTTTGCGATGGGCCGTGGATGCGGTAGCTCTCAGCGCCTTCGCCCATGAAGCCAATGCCTCTCATCTAGACTACCAGGCGAGGAAGAGGTATGGGATGGCGCTGCGTGGCCTTCGTGAGGCGCTTGCGTCCCCCACGGAATCAGCAAAGGATGAAACGCTCGCTGCGATCCTCCTGCTCGCCATTTTCGAGGACATCAATGGTGAGCGAAGAGGGCTTCACAGTTCCCATACGGCAGGCTTTGAGCTTTTTGCGAGACTCCACAGCCAAAGAAGACTTGATGGGAAGTATAGCCGATGTCTCTTCAATTTTGCATATGCACAATTGGTAGGTGTATCCGTATACATGGTCATTGGTGACATCGCTATGCTCACAAGACATACAGCAAATCCAGATTCTGGGCTTGGGCAATCGCCCGAGAATAGACTTAGGGTCCCTAGTTGAACTCTTTGACCCTTCGGATCCATTACAGCAGTTAATGTCCACTGTGACGAAAATAAGTCGTTTGGTGCTGGATGCTCAGTGTCCGCTCTCCGCAAAGAATGTCGACAGCGCCGTGACCAGAGCACACTTTCATTTCCGTATCATGCACGCAAAGACATTGGATTCGGAATTGGGACGCTGGTGTCGAAATCTTCCTCATGAGTGGCTCCCCAGGGTTGTGTACTCGATGCCCGGGGAATCTTTGCTGACATACCTTGATGTCCCAACTGGCTCTCTCTGGAACTTCTATCGGTCTGCACGGATCATCCTGCAGAGTATGATCCAGAATATGTATGAAATGGTCGAGTCGCTGCCTGGCGAATACCCAGAAGATGAAGTCAACGATGTCTCTGCCGATGTGACACCATCTGATATGATCCGCGACCTGATCTCTGATATATGCAAGAGCATCCCATTTACATTGGGAGATGTTGATATGATGGGGAATCCAGCCCAGCCAGCCAGCAATTCGTCAGGACTGGGAGAGCGTCGCAACAACTCACGGCTCCGAGCGATAGAGGGGTACGAGTTAATATGGCCATTATGGGGCATCTGTACCAACAATCACTCTACCCCGAGGCAAAAGCGTCAAGCTAGGAATGCATTGCAGCGGCTTGGGTCGATTCTTGGAATCAAGTTGGCATCTCGGCTGGCTGATGCAATTGAACCTTGATCTTTCTTGTCTGGGTGTCGGTACATTTCCTGGGATTTCAACTGCACTCATACGAAAGACACGGCATTCAGAATTTTATCTGTGCGACATTACGACTCACCAGAATTAGCGAGCTTGTGGTTTAAAAATAAATGTGGGATCTCTTTCTGGAACAAGAGAAATCGGTATTTGCAGTCTTACGCCCGGGGTTGTCCGGGGTTCCTCGCGAGTCCAGCTGCCTTTCGATCGTTGATTCTTTTTATTCTTTTTTTTTATAGTTTTTCTTTAAAATATCGTCCTCAAAATGGGGTTCGTCCTGTTTGTTGGAAGTAGAGTGGATCTCAAAATTTGTATGTATATAAATGAAAATGCATTGGTTGGGCTGATCCCGCATGCATCAATTTATATAATTAATTGATAGATTGCTGATAATAAGCAGTAGTAAGCAGTATTGTTATTGTGTAGCTTGTATCGATTATTTCCTAGGATTCTCATTGGAATAGCACAGTAGTAGCTATAATTAACGAACGAGAGTTAGGTATTCAACATACCTATGTTCTTAGTCACGCTTAATAAGATTGCATAGTTAACGTTACCTTGCGGGTCTTAGTCCGTATTCCCCGCGAACGGGACGGCCACGATCGATCGATAAGCCTTCAATAATGTCATCGACCGTGCATTGCCGTTCCCGGAAGCCTTCGGCAGCTAAATACAGAAAACAATAGCCATAATAGCCATTATTGAATGTCTTGACGAGAAAGACAATGGACCTGGTAAGTGGTAATAGGTATGAGATAGGTTAGGGTATTTTTTTTTCAAAAAAAAAATAATCTCTTTCAGTCCGTCTCCTGCGATAATAGATGCAACCCTGTCTGTTGTGTCGTACGGGCCATAGTTACAGTACATGATCTGTAATTTATATATATTTTCTTGGAACCTTGCTGTCTGACGTAGTTACTGCTTACTGCTGTTCTTATCGCGAGCATATATATAACAAGGCTAGTCTCGTCTTTTGTTTCTTTGGTTGATTGTTTCACTGATAAAGAAAGAAGGGAGTACTTGTTTTTTGATTCCTCTTTCTGCGACAACAGTACTTACTTATTATAACCCATTGACTGGAACACAATAAGCACGTGTCAGCAGTCTCACTGAGAATCGAAGACTGGGCAGGCGAGCGATATCAACGCCAACACCATGCCTGCGGTGCAGGAGAAGAGGAAGCTCCCCTTTGGCAAGATCGAGCCGTATTCCGCGAAATATTTCTGGAGCTGTGCTCTGGGAGGGGTTATTGGTGAGTAGGAGATTTTTATATCATATCCTGGAAACTGTCCCAGAATGTTGCGAAAACAAAGAGGCTAATTGTTGACTCTTCTGTGGATACATTATTATAGCCTGCGGTAAGTGTTGCTGGAATCATAGGTGATATTTCGGGCCTGATGATTGACACAGGACCAACGCATACGGCCATCACTCCCCTTGACTTGGTAAAATGTCGTCGTCAGGTTGATCCCAACATCTACACCTCCAACGTCTCCGCATGGCGCCAGATCTACGCCAAAGAAGGCCTGCGTGGCGTCTTCTTCGGTTGGTCCCCGACCTTCGTGGGTTACTCGTTCCAGGGAGCAGGAAAATACGGCTTTTATGAGGTGTTCAAGTACCTCTATGGTGAGAGGCTGTTCCCCAACTGCAACCGCACCTTGGTCTTCCTCGGTGCTAGCGCATCGGCCGAGTTCCTTGCGGATGTCGCGCTCTGCCCGTACGAAGCGGTCAAGGTCCGCATGCAGACGACGCTCCCTCCCTACGCGCATACCCTCTGCGATGGATGGCGCAAGGTCGTGGCTCAGGAGGGCATCAGCGGGCTGTACAAGGGTCTCTACCCGCTCTGGGCCCGGCAGATCCCGTACACGATGACCAAGTTCGCTACCTTTGAGGAGACGGTAAACCTGATCTATAAGACCCTGGGCAAGCCCAAGGAGAGCTACAGCGGGGCCGTGCAGACTGGAATCAGTTTCCTGGGTGGTTATCTCGCTGGTATTCTCTGTGCCATCGTCAGCCATCCTGCAGATGTCATGGTCAGCAAGCTAAATGCCGACCGAAAGGGTGAGCGTGTCCTTTCTAGAGCCTTTTTCTCAACGAGCATACTGACGTTTCTTTCAGCTGGGGAATCCGCCATGACGGCCGTGTCAAGGATCTACGGTAACATTGGTTTCACGGGGCTGTGGAACGGTCTCGCCGTCAGAATAGTCATGCTAGGAACTTTGACGGGCTTCCAATGGTTGATGTAAGTGAGGCAACGTCGATATCGTCCATACGAATATGGCTGATAATGATCGCTTCTCGCAGCTATGACTCTTTCAAGGTGTTCCTTGGCCTTCCCACGACTGGCGGTCACTAATCGTAAAGTTCGATGAACACGTCTCAGTTCACTTGATTATTCGCTGAATTCGCAATCTGTCTTCTTTGGAAACTTTTTTTTTGGTTCGGATTTTCTTGTGCGATGAACAGCAACTTTATCAGTTGTTGCGTGCGATTCGATCTCGGGGGTTTAGGTAGACCAGTCAGTATGCCTAGTTTCGATTCAGTCTGCTCAGATAAAATACATAGCATCTCACAGACATATAACCAATCAATGAATTAATTAATTAATTAATTGCGCATGTAAAGACAACGGACGAGAAGTAAAGCAAAGGCAGTATTGGTGTTGACGGTTTACGGAGTAGTGCTACCCTTTCACCGCCTTCCTTCGGCGCGATCTAATTATGTCGGTCGCCGGCAGAATCGGTTCATTATCATGACATTTGCCTGCGAAGCTTCAATTGCCTCCTATTAGTGACGACTGATCCCAGAGCTGGGCGGCAGATCTCACTGCTCAAGAAGGTACGAGTTATTATCCATCTAATTGTCGCTGGATGAGCTAGTCGCTAATCAAAGCTTCGGAAAGTGAATAGTCTTACCCACAGGAGGTTGGAGCGTCGCCCGCCGGTTGATCGACTACCTATTGATTGGCAGGAGGTCTCCGCTATTCGACCTCGTCTGTCAAGACTCTCTTTTTCTGTTCGATTTATGGTGCTCTTTGAGTGAATTTCCCAAGTACCCAGCTTCTTATAAGTTCCTAGAAGCAACGTCACTCCGAAACATCGACCTCAACTAGCGACTTTACTTTCCCCTTCATCTCCTCCCTCGATACTCCCAGATCTATCAGATCAATACATATCCTCTCTTACGAGATAATACTGGAAAGAAGAAAGAAAAATGGAAACCAGCACGGCCCCTCCTCCCCCAAACCCACCCAGCGTGGAAGCCGCCTACAAACGCAAATGCATCGCGCTGAAGAAGCGCCTGAACGAGATCGAGGCCGAGAACGACAACATCCGCAACCGCAACAAGCGCAGCCTGCAGTACGTGCAGAAGATGCGGCTCGAGTCGTGCATCCTGCTGGAGCGCCTGGCCAAGGTCACGGGCATGATCGAGGAGGCGCAGGCGGGGATGAATCCGGAGCTGCGGGCGCGCGCGGCCGCGATCATCTCCAGCACCACTGCGCTGAACAATGCGGCTGCTGGTGCTGGAAATAACAATGGTGCGGGGTATCTGGATGATGATACGGAAGGGAGCTCGGAGGAGCAGCCTCCTACGGTACGTTTCCTTGGAGCCGTCTTTTTTTCCCCCTCTCATTCTTTCTTTCACTATATCCATTGCATTGTATCTACGTGATCCACCGTGATACTGACTTGCTTTCCGTTCAACACAGCCCCAAGAACGTCCTCTCCGCGTCAAGCGCTCGCGCAAGCCCAACCTCAATTTAGACGAGCTCGAGGCGGAGGAGACGGCCGCCAACAACAATAACAACGTCAATACCACCACCAACAACGAAACCACCGAATCCGCCTCCGCCTCTGCCTCCGCTAATGCAGCCGGCGCCGGCGGGGCCTCCTCTTCTCTTCCTCCGATCGCCCCTGCTCCCTCGCAGGAGCAGCTGTCGTCTTCGTTCCGCGTGCAGACCAGCAGTAACAGCTCTGCCGCCGCCGCTACCGCCGCCGGCGCCCACCAGGGTGGTGCTGGTGCTGGTGCCGGCGCTGGTGGTGGTGGTAGTGCATTAGCCCCTTCGACAGACCATCAGACGCACAATACCGCTGAAGCGTCTGCCGCCGCTGCTGCTCATCCATCAGCCATGGAAGTCGACGAGAAGGAGCCCAAGAGGGAGCCTTAAAAAAAGGTAGCTGCTGGCGTAGAACTCTAGAACGGGGAGAGTCAAAAAAAGGAGAGGATAGAAAGAATATCCGGATAGATACCTACCTAGGCACTGAACTGAAATGATTCCCAGTATTTTCGACGCATAAATGGGGTCTGTTTGTTATGTTTTGCTTTGCTTTGCTTTGCTTTGTTCTGTTTATTTCAGTATCCTATTCTGTCTGATTTGAGAGTCGTTCTTCTAACTAAACTAACAAACTAACAAACTAGGATGGGATGGGAAGGAAGGATGGAAGGATGAGGCAAGGTATGATGATAATGACGATGTGTTTATTATTTGTATATTGTATTGATTGTATACTAGCATCTAGCTATTTATTTTTTTCATGATGATTCTGCTTGACAGTTAAGTATGTTTGTGCATCCATTTCCCCCCCTTTCTATTCTTTCGTGCTTGAAGAAAAGAGAGGAGGGAGAGAAACAGATAAGGAGAGATGAACTATCAGAAATTAATGTTCAAGTAAGTATGTCTTTTGCTTGTACTTCTTTAAGTATAAACACATACAAAAACACACAAAAACTACATCTAGCAGTACAGTAGAATACAGCCCCACATGTCCATTGTTCCTTGCCTACCTAAGTAGATGCGTGGTGATGGGGAGGATGAGGATGATTAGTACGCCTGGAATGCTAAGGAGGGAAAAAAAAACAAGGACAAATTATGCGGGGCGAGAGTGTAATGCAGTGGCCCTTGAAATGATGATATTGGATATTGAACACCCAAAGTTCATTATTATTGATTGACCCATGATCGAAACAATCAATTCGTCCGTCTCAACGGAGGATGGACCAATGAGCAAAACAAACTCGTCATTCCGAGTTGACCATCATGGTATGTATGATGTATGGATGTGTATTTCGGACGTGGTATAACTGGGCGGATGAATATAACCTGTCCTGACCCGAGATATACCCAATGTATCCATGAGAAAGACAAGGAGATATGAGTACCGAAATGAAAAGGTCGAACAAATAAAAGCAGACTCTGTCTACTCAACTCCGGCATACAAATCGACAACAATGTTGATCGCAGCGACGAGGATTTCCGCGGCAATTAGGACAATTACTTTGCAGGAAATGTTAGCTGGAAAGTCGAAAGGATGGAAATCGCTTACCAATCCATTCTAGATATTCCCCATGGCGGTGGGTCAGCTGGTCTTTCAACACTGCCAGGAGATCCGCAATCACGTCTAGCCGTTCCGTCAACAGGCCGACCCGCTGGTCCATCTCCAGATAACTCCGTACGGCCTGATAGACTGGTTCCAATTGTGGTTCCGCCCAAAAGAGTTCCGGACTGTCGAGCACGGATCCTTGCAAGTGGATGTTGATGCGTAGGATAAAAAGTTCCCCGATCTGCATGTTGATTTGTCGCCGGGTCATGTTGACGCTCCCTGTCTTCGCAATCTGAGCGGGAAGCGGCGCCGTTTTGGAGATGGTTTCGGAGACGAGATCCTCGAAAAGCGACGTTTTCACTGACTGTGACAATGCATGAGAGATGGCGAGCTTGATCATGTGGTTTCGGGGCTCGCGGAGAGAGATGAAATCGTTGTATATGCGCGCTTGATAATCACGCGCATAGTAGAAATTAAAGTTCTCGACTTGGGTATCCTCAGGGCTCAGGATCGATGTCGCAAATTTGGACACATCCGCCAGGAAGCGCGATTCTTGCGCCGGAGTCATGCCCCAAATCACGACCGTGCCGTAGTCGAAGAGGAAAATCTCGGGGGTGTGAACAGTGGTGTCAAGATCCAGTCGCTCATCTACTTCCGAGGAAGACGGCACCGATTCTGCACTTCTTGAACGTTCGGCACGTTCATCACTAAGATCGATCAAGTCTTCCCGTCTATTTTTCGTGTTGTCTTCAACCTCCACAGCGCTGTCAGAATATCTGCGCTCGCCCTGCGGTTTCGATGGCGGGATGGCATCTGCATTCCGCCCATTCTTTCCCTGCGATGATGTTTCTGCCTGTCTTGCCTCGTAGTCGTAATTGTATGGCGAGTAGACGCACTCATCGTAGAGCTTTGGATTTGCCCCGCGAGTCTTTGCTCTGGACTTGAGGAATCGAATGACGCCGTCCAGCCGGTATGAATTCGCAGTACAATACGCCGTCACCCTTGGTAAGCGATCGCGATCCGCTTTACCTAACCTTGCCGCGTCTCTTCTTGCTGTGGGTTCTTTGATGCGGGTGAGCTGCGAGTAGACATCACGCGGGAATGTGTCGTCGACGAACTCGTCCTCCTCGCCGGTCACAGGATCAGGTAGAAGCTTCAATTTCTGTGCGTTCTTCGTCGTCCTCTGCGGTCCGATCTTAGGGGCGGCTGGGGCAGTACTCGGAGTATTGTAGGGCGCGCCATAGCTATTCCGCCTGCGGAGCTTGCTGTTCAAGGCAGACAGCATGGGCTGTCCACTGGACGATACGGGAGGCGAGCCCGTCTGCAAGGGCCGGACGGTGGAATCTGAAGTTGATGTCCCATTGTAGGTGCTGATGGTGGTGAGAGGATTGAATGTCACCGTTCGAGTCGGACGGTCTGCCCGCGGTGACGTAGTCGAGGAGCCAGAGCGCTGGTATTGGGGTAAGAGCGGAGAGGTTTCTGTTGTCGCCATGGTCGCTGTGGCATTGGGGGAGATGAAGGCGATGGAGAGAGAGGCCGGCTCAAGGACAGTTCCATTGACAGCACGAAGGGACCGAACCTGCCTGTTAAGCGCTGCAGATCCAGAAGAACAGCCCAGCGTATCTTGCTTGGGGCTTGACGGAGCTCGGACCCGCCCAGACGGTGCTGCCGCCTGCGAACTGCTGCTCTCCGCACGTGCACTGGCCCGGCGGCCCGCATTAGGAACTACAAGCAAGCTCACGGAATCGCTACATTATGTGGTCGTTAAAGACAGCACATTGCAACTATGTACTTTCATTATCTATGGAATTATTCAAAACTGCACAGACCAGGCTTGGCTGAAGGACCGGGTATCTCATTTTGTCGCACAACTACCAGTACCCAGTACATGTAGCTCTACACCAGAATGCCTAAGAGACACAAGTTAGAAGAAGGCTCGCTTCCTCTGGATGATCCGATAGAGTATCCTGGCGACTATTTCATTCTGCGTCGCCTGATCAAGTGCTCGTCATAGCACGGCTTCCTGAGCTCCTGCTGTTCTCTGTCACCGAGAGTATTAAAGGCAGGAACCGGTGTCGTAGCGGCTGTCACATGACAGATCGACTGAGTCTAGACGACGTTTGAACTGGAACAGGTCGAAAAAAGAATTGTGCGTCGATTACTTTTTGGCATCGTCTCATCGGCTGCGAACAAAGCTCGAAGGGCCCCCAGGGACCCGTCTGAGACCGTTGAGATTATTCTTGTTGCGTTGGCCAGCTATCCAGGCCTCTCGTATATTGCGTCCTGCTTTGGACATCTTCGGCGGTAGAGTGGGCGTCGCTTTCTTGCTGGACGAATGGTCCTCTAGAACCCGAATGGTCACACCACCACGATGGATATCTTTGGGTGGCTTCTCCGCCTTCTCAAGAAACTTGAGTTTTTGGGGCTTTTTCCGCTGAAGGTCGCCTGACTCTGGTGGAGGCGTTGGAGGCCTAGCAACAGGTTCCGCGTTCAAGATCTCGTCAGGGAGAAGTGCAGGGAGGGTAAGGCGGCCCGACTCCTTCGCGACTGACCCTTGAAGGGTTGCGGTGCTTTCGGAAACCGAGTCATCTGGAGCTGATTTATGCTCGGACGTTCGCGATCCCACTGATGACTCCTTCTTTTTCTTGCCCGACGCTTTGGCCTGTAACTTGAGCTGTTCATCCAACTGTCTTCTTTTCTCTTTCTTCAGAAGTTCGGCCCTGAAAGCAGTCAGCCTGATGGGTCAATTCGTGTAGTCTTAGACCAGCACAAACCTCCTTTTAGCCTCTTCCTGCTTCTGTGTTTGAGCCTTTAGTGCCTTCAACTGGGCAGAATTATCGATGGCTTCAGGTGCCTCATCGTCATCGCTTTCCTCCTCCTCCTCTTCTTGTTGAGTCTCTGCAACTTCCTCTTCCACCATGTTCACTGGTTCGTCGGGTTCCTCGCTTCCAAATCGAATGTGATTTGACTTTTTCGGAGCTGATGCGGACTCCTCTGCAATTTGATCTTTGTTTTGTGAGGCTTGTAATTTTTCCTCACTGGGGGATTCCACTCCATCGACAGCGCCGGTCTGCACCCCACCATTCACATCTTGTGTTTCTGGTATGTCAGGAGAATCGTGTTGCTCGGAGACCTCCAAGGACTCTCTCTTCCTCCGCTTGTTGGATTGACCGTCCGTATTGCCTGAGCCAACCGGGCGACCCTTCCTCTTTCCGTTCGCGATGCCAGAGTCATTCAACTTTGGAGAATCCCCAGACTCCGGGGACGAAATCTGCCCTTGTCTTGTAACAGTCACCATGTTAGAAGTTTGAGGCGATTGATTTTGGGGTCCGTTCGTGGAGGCCGCAAGAGAGTCGGCGGATGAGACGTCTGGGGCGGAGTCCTGCGTTGCGAATAGACCCTTTGCCGCAGTGAAAAATTGCGAGAACATAGGGCGACCAAAAAAACGAAAGTCAATTGCAAACAGCCCTAATTAAGCCCAGTACTGCAAAAAGAAAGGGCGGTATGCCGCTGCAAACTTGCTGCTGTATTTTTTATTTTCCGGAGCGGAGATCAAAAAACCCACCGCTTCGTGGATCCACTCGCGACTACCCGGGTTTACGTTTCACCGAAGGGTAACCCTACTCCGTCTGTATAAAAACTACGGTAATTGCAGATACGAATACAGACATTAATTGACAAAAGTGGCATTGACGCTCAGCATTATTTGTTTGCAGCGTCCGTACACATATTGACCAAATGCCTTGAAGTCTTGGTATCTGTGAGGATTATCCCTGGTAACACCAAACACCTTGACACTCTAGTAAAAGGCCAGAAAAATACATGTATTCCGTAATGTATGTAAATAATGCACGCCAGTTCCCATAGCAGCCGTTCTCATGACCCATAACTCCGAAATACCCTGTAGCCAGACAGGACTTGCAAAAAAAGACCTGGAGAGAGAGAAAAAAGAGGAACAAGAAAAATACAGAAAAGCCAATGGCTCACACAGCCACCATTTGGTTCCTTTCCATGACTTCTTCCTCGGCTCCGAGATAATCATCTTCCCCCGTATCACTACCCTCGTCCCAGAACTTCCGAAACTCGCCTCGGTCGTCACCGCTCACCGCCCACATGCTTTCTCGTAGACGTTTGTTGCGCTCTCGATCCTCTTCAATCCGCTGCTCGATCTGCCTTTTATCGACACGCATGATACCGTTGGCTTTCGACCCTCGCGGGGTCCCCGACTTCGATTTCCCCGAGGCATCCTGTCCCTCCGCAGGTTCAAGGTCAAGCAGGTGTAAGGGGTGCGTTTCACGCTCTTTGAGAGCGGCGTCAATCTCCGCCACGGTTTCGGCAGAGAGAATCGACTTGTTCTGTAGACCCTGGAGGACCCGACGGACGTGTTTGACGTTGGCAGCACCGGACCCGTCTGCTGGCGCAACAGCATCGACCACGCGCAGAATATCCCTCTGAATCATCCGGACGTAGTTAAGGTGGTTTTCCTTCGTGGCCATTTCGCAGAAATGCTCGATGAAATACATGATGTTCGCTCTGTTGTTCATGTTATTCTGGGGAAACCGTTAGAGACGCTTAGTCTTCCATCTTGTAGAGTACAGTGGAACGAACCCTTTCGAGCTGTTCTAGAATACACGAGTGAAGATCCTCGTCCATGTCGCGGTACTTGAGAGCATAGTGGGCGGCTTTCTGGGATGATGTGACAGACGCACTTAGATGTTGGAGCTGCGCTGTGAAGCGCATGCGCACTTCAAACGGATCTGTCATGATGGAAATTGTTTGACACAACAACAAAAGCAAAGGTGGTGAGTTGCTTGCACAACTGAAGCTGAGGGGGAAAAGCTACCTGATGCTCCGATGCGGCGAACGGGGTACGCTGCGGCTATTGGTCTTCCTGTAAGGCGGTGAGTGCATTGGCGGGCAGAATAAGTGGGGATTCCAGTCCGCCATCGGAACGCCGCCCGAATCTGGGGAGCATTGTGGATTGGACTGTCAGAGTGACAAAAAGTGAAGACAGAAGCGATCGATAAGACATTGTTTTCTGCAACCACAATATTTCAGGGGCCACTTATTACCATTTGTTGTGGCGTTTGCTTTACTGGCACTGCTAAAGAAAATGTCTGCCCAGGGCCCCACCAATGGCCGTGATGGATCAGAGAAGACTCTCACTTTCCTAGGATGCGGTATGACAGCGCAGTGGTCAGAATGCAGAAACACAGATGTCACTAATCACAAGAGGGTGCAGGGAGTTTGGGTCTTGCTATCCTCACGGGAATCCTTTCTTCTCTCTCGGAAACAGAGAACCAAATACAGAATCCTTCTTTTCAGCCTCCGACGAGATTTATAGCATGCGTACAGCGGCCTGAATCAGCGAAGCGCATTCAAGATGCCGTCAGCGTTTACCCCAAATTTCCCGTAACAGTCCTCCAGAAAGAAAACCTCAAAGGCGTCCAGGAAGCCGATGTCGTTCTTCTGGGTTGCAAACCCTATATGCTTAAGGATGTGTTGACCGCCCCTGGTATCCGGGAGGCTCTGAAGGGCAAGTTGCTGATCAGTGTTTTGGCCGGAGTCTCTGTCAAGCAAGTGGAAGATACTTTGTATCCGGACGGGTTGGTTCCTGTGTCGGAGAGATGCACGGTCGTACGCGCTATGCCCAACACCGCAGCCATGGTTCGAGAGTCGATGACTGTTATTGGCACCCCAGAGGTTCCCTTGCCTTCTGAGTGGAATGAGTTGGTTTCCTGGATCTTCACACGCATTGGCAAGGTGGTCCATCTCCCGCCGTCCCAGATGGATGTTTGTACCGCACTAGCTGGCTCTGGCCCTGCCTTCGTATCGTTGGTCCTCGAAGGACTCACGGATGGGGCTGTGGCAATGGGCCTGCCGCGCGCCACGGCACAGCTCATGGCCTGTCAAGTTATGCAGGGCACTGTTAGTATGATTCAGAATGGCGAACATCCCGCCATTGTTAAAGAGAAGGTTTCCTCCCCTGGTGGGTGTACCATCGGTGGACTGCTCGTCCTCGAGGAGGCTGCAGTCAGAGGGAGCCTGGCGCGTTCTGTTAGAGAAGCAACTGTTGTTGCGAGCCAGCTCGGGAAAGGCGTCCAGGGTGTTAATGGTACCCGGTGGTAGACTCGATGTTGAAAACTGGTGTATTTCTTAGGACGTTGGGAAATCCTTGTTTTCTCCCTGTATCTTGATTTTTCCCGAAAAGAAAAAAGAAAGAAAGAAAGAAAGCCATTAAGTTTCTTGTCCTCTCCACGACACAAACATGCTGTAGCCTTGATGATTGCGTTTCGGGCCATTTTCCAATTTCCGAAGACCGGGTCGACCAGAACATTGTTCTACAGTGGAGTACGTGTAAATAAGTGAAGATCATGACATTAAGCAGTCATATGGTGGATATCTTTTCAAACAGAGATCTATACAACACAAAAGCAAACCCAATAAGCCTTCAGAGTGATTGACGGCTCTCCAAGGGGCTAATCACACTATTGCCGTCGTCACTGGCTAGCAAACCCATCTCTTCTGCGGCATTGCCTTCCCTTAAAACTCCATCTCCTAAGCCCTTCTCTCTACGAGTCTCAGCTCCGTTGAGTATGAGCCAAACATCTTTCTTGGTGAGCAGGCCCTGAAGAATGCCTTTGTTGACAAATAACACATAGCGTAAGCCAAGTCTCTGGAACATGCTCAGCACAATCGAAAAGCTGATGTGGCTGTTAAGAGTAATAGGAGTCTGGTCCATCCAGGGTCGAAGGTCGAGCGTCTCCAGCGGGTCGGCAAACGGTTGATGAACGAAAAGAGTCTGAGTCTCCGGAGGTAGGTTAGTGGGTGACGTGGAGGATTTTAGGGCATAGGATAATTCCGTCCTGGATATATAACCGAGCAAAATTGGATTAGACGTGTCAAGCACCACAGGGAATCCGCGGTAAGATGTTTTCGCCAGAAGATTTCTAAGAGATTCGATAGTATGACCAACTGCAGGAATCACAGTGAGATCATCAATATTCGTCATGACTTTGTGAACCGGGACGTCTGGCGGCGGTTTGTCGTCCCTGTGATCCAGAAACGGATACTCCTTGAGATGGATCCACGACTCGTAGATGCCTCGTTTGCCAAATGTATCACCACACCACTTAGAAAGCATAACTGCAATCATGATGGGGATCACATAGGTCAAGGCGCCGGTCAGCTCAAACATGATGACCACTATTGAGACCGTCATTCTGGTAGCACCGCCTAGGGCTGAAGCAGCGCCAATGATTGCATATGTTCCCGGAGTGATGCACGGGACGTCAGGCTCACAGTTGCGAAAGAGAAAGAAGTCCGGGTAGGCAGTCTGCCACATCTCGAACGCGATGCCGAGAGCGCGGCCGTAAAGGGCACCAATAGCAACGGAAGGGAGGATGATGCCAGCAGGGATCTCCAGGCCGAAAGTTACGGATGCCAGGAAGAAGCCCAAGACAGCGGCAAGGAGGAGGAGAGCAATTACACCAGCAGATGCAGCACCTGTCTTGCAAAGGTCCAGTTGATCGTCTGTAGAAGTCGAACATTCGGCAAATAACGAGTAGACGAGTTCAGACGCCTGAGCCCTCATAAATTTGTTTGGAAAGTCAATCATTGCTGAAATGAAGGCGACTAGTGCTACTTCGAGGACCGGACTAGAGTAACCTCGCGATTTGCGCCATCTTGCCACCTTCATGTTCAGTTTGATGAATAGGCCTCCATAGAGACCACCCACAATGCCGAGGAGCACAAACGGGAGGATCTCGAACCGATGCCATCCCCGGGTATAGGTGACCTGGTAGAGCACGATCTTGCCAGTGCGGAAAGGATTCAAGGCTTGCAGAGTGACTGCGGCGACCGTAGCACATACGAAACTCTGCCACATGGTCTTATCAGGAAAATAATACGACAATTGCTAATGACAGTTAGAGTAAACTGTGAAAAGGACGTTATCTTGAACAGGCATACCTCTAAGCTAAATAGAACGCCGCCGATGGGAGCTCCGAAGGCAACGGAAATGCCTGCTGCTGCCGCCGCAGACAAAACTTCCCGTTTCCTTGCTGTAAAATTTTTCAGCATGAGTAATTATGAATGATCATATGCACTACCCGTACCTTCATTGCTATTTAAAACGTCAAATGGCTTCATCATCAGATTTGCACAGCAACAAGCAACGTGTACCAGTGGACCTTCTTTCCCCAACCACATGCCAGAGGCGACAGCAAGACACTATTTGAGCGTAAGTAGTGAACGGGACTTTAAAGGCATAGAAGAGATCATACCAGACCCAACGATTTAATTACCAAGGTCCATGCTCCCATGAACCGCCGCATAACAAAGCCCCCGAGCACCGTTTTGATCTCCGGAATTCCGCTATGTTTTGCATATGGTGCATAATTGCGGACGAGGATGCTCGCACAAGAAGCAAAAAGCACCTTTTCCACTCAAAATGTTAGAAATCATCAGGAGCAAGCAAGTGCGGAGAGAGCACATACGGAGAATACAACGAAAAAAATATATTCGACCACATATGCTCCGCCAGCGGAATTTATTCCCAAAGCTCTACTCCACGACGTCCAGCCAATACACTGCGAAAATTCTGGATTTTGGGCAGACATTAGCGCTGGAGAGAAAATATTAGTCGCATAGGCGTGTGTCACCTTCATGGCCCCAACAGCAAAAATTCTTATTGAGATAAAACTTGCCGCCTCCTCTGTCACTTCTGCAGTATCCGGCCTTTAGATCACCTAACCAATCGCTTGCGATATCAATGCATGCTGCGATGATTCCGACTGCCACACCCGTCGCGACAAGCACCACCCAGACATGGCTCGCGTCGAGCAATTGGCGGAAATGGCCTAGGAGCCCCTGACCGCTGGAATAAAGTAGCCTCTTCCTTTGTCGTTCTTTTGTATACTCGAAAATCCAATCAATGGCCGTGAGATCGTCATATCCCACCCTTCGACCTGGCCCTTCCACATACCAATCTAGCGGTCCTCCTTCTTTGAAACCGTCGATGCCTCCGTGAGTAGTGGACTGCCCATGAAACCCGGAGGAACTGGACAACCCTTGTAAAGAATCCTCTCTTGCGACTTGGGACGTCGATTGATTAGGTCTTGGGGGTGAGCCGCCGGCGCTGTTGGAGAAGAGATTCCCTAGGCGGAAACGAGCGGGCCGTTTCTGTTTGCGCTTAAAAGAAATGCTAGAGACATGATTAGAAGCAGCCATAGCCAGATGCATAATAATCTTGACTCACGGGTCCTCAGGGCTCTGTGCAAGCGGATCGTCAGCGAACAGTGCCTCGTCGCGTTGATGCCTCAACACGGGATCGTCGCTGTCGGAATCATCGTGTCCGTCAATGTCTCGTCCCTCGTTCCCGTACACATCCTGCGGAAAGGTCTGTTGACCGTGACCGCTTGAGCCAGGCGTTGTCACCGACATGGCTTGTCATCCGAGCACATCGAGGACACAGAGCCTGCAGGACCTGGCTGCCATACTCGATGGATGGCCTTGATCGGCTTCCAAGGTTCCGCAGGCTGACAGGGAGCTAGGTAGTTGACCCGGCCCGATAACCGATAAGTCTGCTAGTCCGGTTCCGCCGATCAGATCGAAGGCGGTGAGCTCCCGACGCCACAGTACAGCGGCAGAAAATAAAACTATCAAAAAAGTTTCCGCTGGACTTGATAATCCATCGACTTTCGCTCGAAGTCAATCAAGAGCTTCCCCCCAGCGGTAGGGCGCCCAGTATGGATGGTAGACCTGCCTATGAGGGGACTCTTTCGGAGTCCCAGATGTTGCGCCTGCTTCCAGAGCACCTTGCGGAGCTCTTACGCAGCGCTTCTGGGTCTCAGTATTTAGACGCGCTCGCGCTTGCGGCGCTGGAACCCAACTGTACGGAATGGGTATTTTCATCCCACGAGCCTCTTTTCGTGGATTTGGCAGCCAGGTGGCTGTCGTTGGATCCTCAGGTCCATCAATTTCGAGTCATCTCGGCATTCTCTCGAATTCTGCCCTTTGCGCCATTCCTCCGATCTTTCGCTAGCCGCTGCGTCGCAGCGCAAGATGGACCCTTGACTGCATTGGCCACTTCTAGGGAGTTGAAGCTTCTCGAACTGGACGATGTTACGATCCGCACACTGCTTCTGGCGGTGTTTCGCCTATTGTCTTTCGACCTGGAGTCGTTCTCGAGCGCCGTGTCGCCGCTTCAACTCCAGTCATTGTTCCAGCACTCTGATAGATGCGTGCGCTACTTGGCTATCCGCTGTTTCTGTTTATATATGCATGCCGCGGACGCATCTACAGAGAAGATGCTACAAGCTCATATCGGCGATGGGCCCATTGAGGGAGAATGGGAGGGCATCACCATTGACTACAGGCTTGTCGGGCTGTGGGAAGAACGACGGTGGCAGACTCTTGACAAGAATCTTCAGCAGAGACGCAGTTTACTATCAGCAGAGGATGCGCTGACTCAAGTAGAGAAATTCAGAGCCCACCTGACAGCTCGTACTGCTGATATCGGTGGAGTTCTTGTTCCGAAAGTGCGATGGGACGCGCCTGCTGCTGAATCTGTTCTTGTGAAGACACCCACAGTCGTGCAAAATCTCCAGAAGATTGCCAAAGCACTGCTTCGGCCCAAGCCACTTCTCCTGGTTGGATTGCCAAATTCTGGGAAAACTTCCCTGGTCAATGATATTGCAAAAACGATGGGCCAAGGATCATCTATGGTCACACTTCATTTGAACGAGCAGACTGATGCAAAGAGTCTGCTTGGGATGTATGCGACGTCTTCCATGACTGGGGCTTTTGCGTGGCAGCCTGGAGTGTTGACAAAAGCCGCAAGAGAGGGCCGCTGGGTGTTGATCGAAGACCTCGATCGGGCTCCTTCAGAAGTCATTGGACTCATGCTTCCTATTATTGAGAAGGGAGAACTGATTATCCCAAGCAGAAAAGAACGGATCAAATGCGCGGATGGATTTAGAATCGTTGCAACGATGAAGTCCTCACTCAACAATAAGGGAGAGGAAATTGCTCCCGGTCATGGTTTACTGGGCATTAGGCATTGGGAAAAAATCCAGATCAATTCGTTACCTTTGGATGAGATCCGTGACGTAATCAGTCAAAAGTATCCTTTGCTGTCATCGCGAGTGCCAACATTAATGGATGTGTATGATCGACTCTGCTCCGCTTTTCACAGCAGTCTCGCGGTGAGAAGCTCCCAGGGAAGGACACCCGGCTTCCGTGACCTCATTAAGCTATGCAACAGATTAAATCGGAGACTTCAGCGTTTGGGTGCAAAGACCGGTAACGAAGCGACTCCTGAAAGTGTTCAGGATGAGATATTTCTGGATGCTGTGGACGTCTTCCTTCGTTATCTCCCTGACAGAGCTCTCGGAAACAAGCTATCGTCTGTTGTGGCAGAAGTGCTTCAACTATCTCCTCAGAGAGCAGAGTTCTGCCTCCACGAGCGCACTCCTCCATACGCAGATCGTGACAGCAACCTTGTCCTTGGAAGAGAGTCTTTCACGAAAATGAAGGTTTCCAAGATGGCTAAACAGAAATTTTCGGAAAGCTCCTCTCGGTTTGCTCCCACAAGAGCTGCTCTGAAAACTATGGAGCAGATTGCGGCAGCCGTGCAAGTTGCGGAGCCTGTCTTGCTTGTCGGAGAAACCGGCATTGGTAAAACGGCTGTTATTCAACAACTGGCGAGTCTGATGCGCCAAAAACTCACTGTCGTGAACCTTTCACAGCAGAGTGAAAGCACAGACCTTCTTGGGGGCTTTAGACCTGTCAATCTTCGCTCGATGGCCGTTCCTCTGCTGGATGAATTTAACCAGCTATTCGAGCTCACGTTTTCGGCGAAAAAGAACCAAAAGTTTCTTTCATCTGTGGCAAAGAGTGTTACTGCAGGCAACTGGCCCCGGTTGGTCAATCTTTGGCATGAGGCCGTTCGCATGGCCCAAGGCGTTTTTCGTGTGTCCCAAGATGCCAGTCAACCGCAGACGGGCAACGAGGAACAGCCGTCAAAGAAGAGAAAGCTAGACTCGCCGAAGTACGTAGCTCTGCGGGAAAAGTGGGAGGCGTTTGCCGCTCAATTGAAGGAATTCGAGGCCCACGCAACCAGAGGGGATTCGAAATTTGTCTTTGCCTTTGTCCAGGGAAAGATCGTTCGGGCTCTGAGAAACGGCGAATGGGTCCTGTTAGACGAGATCAATTTAGCTACTCCCGATATACTGGAGAGTATCGCGAGTCTGCTCCATCATGGTGATGAGGGCCGGCCGTCTGTACTGCTCTCGGAAGCCGGAGATGTTGAAAGGGTTTATGGGCATCCAGACTTCCGCATATTTGGAGCTATGAACCCCGCTACCGATGCAGGAAAGAGGGACTTGGCTCCTGGGCTACGTTCTCGGTTTACGGAAATTTACGTTCATTCCCCAGATAGCGACTTCGATGATCTGCTTGGTCTGATTCAGACTTATCTAGGAGATCTGACGATCGGCGACCTTCGCTTGCCATCAGACCTTGCTCATTTGTACCTGAAAACGAAGCAGTTGGCAGTGGAGAATAGACTTACGGATGGAGCTGGACAGCGACCGCACTTCAGTATTCGTACGCTAGTGCGAACCCTCATCTACGTCGTCGATCATGTGCATATTTACGGAATTCGACGGGCTGCATATGAGGGCTTTTGCATGAGCTTCTTGACACTTTTGAGTCAAGAGTCAGAGAAGCTAGTCGCACCGCTCATTGAAAAGTATATATTCGATACCGCCAAGAATGCGAGGTCACTTCTCAGCCAGACACCTAGACCGCCTAATGATGGTCATGAGTATGTGCAGTTCAAGCACTACTGGATGAGGAAGGGTCCCTTCACCCCAGAAAAACAGCCTCATTATATCATCACTCCATTCATTGAGAAAAACCTGAAGAATCTGCTAAGAGCCAGCTCGACCCGGCGGTTCCCGATTCTGCTACAAGGGCCGACCTCTTCAGGAAAGACAAGCATGGTCGAATATCTGGCAAAGATCTCTGGAAATAAATTCGTCCGCATCAACAATCACGACCACACGGATTTGCAAGAATACCTGGGTTCTTACGTGTCTGGTGACGACGGGACATTACGTTACCAGGAAGGTATACTCGTGGAAGCACTGAGGAATGGATATTGGATTGTCCTCGACGAACTCAACTTGGCACCTTCGGACGTGTTAGAGGCGCTGAATCGCCTTCTAGACGACAACAGAGAACTGTTTCTGCCGGAAACGCAGGAAGTCATTCACCCGCACCCAAACTTTATGCTCTTTGCCACGCAAAATCCTGCTGGTCTGTATGGCGGACGGAAGGTCTTGTCACGCGCCTTTCGAAATCGGTTCCTTGAATTGCACTTTGACGACATCCCCGAGGACGAGTTGGAGTTTATCCTTAAAGAAAGAAGCCAGATCGCACCTTCTTTCTGTACCAGAATTGTTTCTGTTTACAAGAAGCTTTCTATGTTAAGACAGTCTAGCAGACTCTTTGAGCAAAAGAATAGCTTCGCTACCCTGCGTGATCTCTTTCGATGGGCCCTTCGTCGGGCTGATGATCGCGAGCAATTGGCCATTAATGGGTTCATGCTACTTGCAGAAAGAGTTCGCAATCCGCAGGAAAGGGAAGCTGTAAAGAAGGTGATAGAAGAGGTGATGCGGGTTCACATCGATGAAGATGCCATTTACAGCTCTTCTGAGCTGGAGAAGCGCACGCTTAATCGGACTCTTCCAGACGGGATCGTTTGGACAAAGGCAATGAGGCGTCTCTTCATCCTAGTTTCACAGGCACTTGAGAACAACGAACCTGTGCTTCTAGTGGGTGAAACTGGCTGTGGGAAGACCCAGCTTTGCCAGGCAGTGGCAGATACCCATGGCAAGGAGCTCTTCACAGTTAACGCCCATGTCAATCTAGAGACGGGTGATCTGATAGGTGCCCAAAGACCACTGAGGAATCGATCTGCAATCGAAAAACAGCTGCTGGACGATTTGCGAGCTCTCATGCGGGACCTACCAGGACTCGGCGAGGATGTCGAGGCCAAAAGTCTGGATTTGCTGAAAGAGATGTTTTCTCAATTGAGTCCGGAACAAGTGAAATCCAGCGATCCAGAACTATTGAGACGGATTAACACGAATATGGCACGGTCTCATGCCCTGTTCGAGTGGTCTGATGGGAGTCTCGTGACTGCTATGAAAGCTGGCCAATATTTTCTTCTGGACGAGATTTCTCTCGCTGATGACTCTGTTCTTGAGAGGCTTAATAGCGTCCTTGAACCTCATCGATCACTCCTCCTTGCTGAGAAAGGTCCCATTGATTCCTTGGTGGTGGCCAGAGAGGGATTCCAATTTCTCGCAACAATGAACCCTGGTGGTGATTACGGAAAGAGAGAATTGTCAGCGGCTCTAAGGAATCGACTTACGGAGATATGGGTTCCACAGCTGTCAGAAGACGAGGACATCTTACCAATCCTGACGGCGAAATTGACCTCACGGGCCACGGGTTGCGCGAAGGCGATGCTGGAATTCGCGAAATGGTTCAAGAAAACGTTTCAAAGTTCCTCAGCTACCTCTGTCTCAATTCGTGATCTTCTTGCATGGGTGGACTTCGTCAACAAATGCTCAATCCCTGACGTCGAGTTTGCACTCATACACGGTGCAGCCATGGTTTTTATCGACACCCTAGGCGCTAATCCTTCGGCAATGCTTTCCATGGCACCAGATAGTATCGGAAAGAATCGTGACATGTGTCTTCAAAAGCTGAGCGAACTATTTGGGTTCGATGCCTCCCGCATCTACTATCAGCCTGCCACTGTCTCGGTGACCGACGGATATCTCTGCGTGGGCCCTTTCAAGCTCCCGATGTGTGCGGAATCTGCTCCTGACCCTCAGTTCGTCATGGATGCCCCTACAACTGTCGCTAATTCTGTTCGAATTGCCCGAGGTTTACAAGTATCAAAACCAATCCTTCTCGAAGGTAGTCCTGGCGTTGGAAAAACCACGTTGGTGGCATCTCTAGCTCGAGCACTTGGAAAGCCTCTTACTCGTATCAACCTCTCAGAGCAAACCGATCTCACTGATCTATTTGGGTCGGACGTCCCAGTAGAAGGCGGTGATGTCGGACAGTTTGCTTGGAGAGATGCACCATTCCTGCAGGCAATGCAACGCGGAGATTGGGTATTGCTGGATGAGATGAATCTGGCCTCTCAGTCTGTGCTCGAGGGACTGAATTCCTGCCTGGACCATCGACAACAGGTTTATGTTGCTGAGCTAGACCAGACCTTCAAGCGACATCCTGATTTCGTTCTTTTTGCCGCCCAAAATCCCCATCACCAGGGAGGCGGCAGAAAGGGCCTGCCTGCTTCGTTTGTCAATCGCTTTACAGTCGTGTACGCCGATTCATTTAGCGACACAGACTTGAAGAAAATTTGCGCAAAACTCTTTCCAGGCAGCCCTCTCGAACAAACTGGAAAGCTCGTGGACTTCATTTCATTGCTGAACACGACTATCGCCCAAGACCGACAGCTAGGAAGTGTTGGTGGACCGTGGGAAATCAACCTCCGTGATATCACAAGATGGCTCCAACTAGCTGATCGTGGTCGTGTCCAGATTCCTACTGGCCATTTCCTTGACACCATCATCAGCCAGAGATTCCGCACGGCGGAGGATCGACTCCTGATCTCCCAACTTTTTAAGCGAACATTTGGAGAGCCACCGCCAGATAAATCCTATTATCATGATCTCACCACGCATAGTTTCCAAGTTGGATGTGGATTCATGCAGAGAGATCTTGTTCTTCAACATCTCCATGAACCACAGTTGAAGATTACCCCGAGTGATCTTCCCATTCTGGAGTCACTCATTCTTTGCATAGAGAAAGCATGGCCAAGCATTCTAGTAGGACCAGCTGGATGTGGCAAAACAACCATACTCCGCAAACTTGCAGCTATCAATGGCGCTCAATTAGTCGAATTAGCTCTGAGTGCTGATACCGACACAATGGATTTGATCGGCGGCTTTGAGCAGATTGACTATCGGAGACAGATCTCGTCGCTTGCCAAGGACTTGGAGTTGTTTCTTCATCGCCACATTGTCACCTCTCTTTGTTCCGGAGAGTCTTCAGAATCGATATCCAATCTCCTTCAAGTTTATCAGCTTTGCCAAAATGCAGATGTCTCCTTGGACGGATTGCTCTCCTCAATCACCATGCTAAGGTCGAGTTACCCTGATCTAGATGTTGAAGACTTTCTCCGTCGGTGCAATGTCCTGGTGGAAGTGTCCAAGGATGCGAATAAGGTCGGCTTCGAATGGACCGAGGGTGCTCTCACCGAAGCTATCCAACGTGGCTATTGGGTGGTTCTCGACAATGCAAACTTATGTAACGCGTCCGTTCTTGATCGCCTCAACTCCCTAATGGAGCCAAACGGTTACCTTGTTTTGAACGAGCAGAGGACGGAAGATGGCTCTGCGAGGGTGATCGTACCTCATCCCAATTTCAGGCTATTTCTAACGATGGATCCTCGAAATGGGGAGTTATCTCGTGCTATGCGGAACAGATCTGTCGAGATATGTTTCTTGCCACACGCCATGGACGACCATGGTCGATCAGTTGGACCTTCCTATACCTGTCAGTCTCTCTTGTACCGCCTACGCAATATCTGGAAGTTCAATCAAAATACGGTTGCAGAAGATATCCGCGACGTGTCCTTCGAGCTTTGTCTGGACCATCTAGCAACGCCGGACCTGGAGCGATTTCAAGACTCAATTCGAAATTTCGTTTCACGTCATTCGGATAAACCTGTGTTGGAGAATCTCCTTCCTACGATCTCCAGATACATCGCAGTCGTGGAGGAAAACTCTCAATGGAAATTGCTGGCTAACAGAAATGATCAGCTTGTTCATCCTCTTATCAACGAGCCGCTGGCTTTTGTTGGAGCGACTTCTATAGATAAACTGAGTATCGTCGCCTGTTTGCAAGAACTCAAACTCAGTCTGCATCATATGCAACAGAGTATGGCTCGAGCGAATGAAAATTCCCAGTATCTCAAGCCTTCTCAAATGACGCGATTGGAGCGTTCATTGGCCTCTGGGAGAATACCGGCCTTGATGAAAGACTCAACACAGCCTGTCAGTTCGTTCCTGATTGATTGCAGTCGGTCTCTCCACCAGTTTATTCAAAGTCTGGATAGTACAATTCCCCTATCTTCCGGCTCTCTTTCTGCTCTGAAAGCTATTACCAGGTTCTGTTGGGATATCTTTGCAGCTACGCAGGCCAAGGACATGGATGAGGGGGAATTTCAGACTTATCTTCAAATTGGTCAGGATATCCACTCTTCTGCACTCGATCAAGGACCTCTCTTAGAACCTCTGGCTTCCTTCTTCGCCCAATTCCTCGCTAGATTTCAGTCAACGTGGGCTTTGACTACAGGATTAAGCATGCAGAGAATCTGGGACTCCTGGCGACCGATAACCTGCGTCGACAACGACCAACTGAAGTGTCTCATCGATCTTGAAGGGGTTGTATCGCACTTCGCTACTGTTGCTCTCCAAGCGCGGCTTGACCTAGGTCAACTTAGTCGGGTACGAAATTCCTTAATCGATGCGCAGAATTCAGTGCTTCGAAACGGAGCAGATGGCAATGTTCTGGTGCAGGTAGGTAATTTCTATCCCTTCTAGCGAAATCTGATACTCACTGCTATTAGGCCTTGAAGCAACAAGTTAGCGAGCTTGCTTCTGCTATCAACCTCTACGACCCGGATCAGCGTCCTCATTTCTCCGGCGTCTTCGAGACACTCTGTCAATACCACGACTTGCCGACCATCTGGTCTCAGAACAGATACATGGATAACCAAATTCTGAATAGCACTCTACCGTTACTCGCAGGTCGGCCAGCGCGCCCATCAGATACCTCTAATCTCGGGTCTCTGGTTCCGCATATGCTGCAAAAATTATCCTCGTACAATGGTTGTGAAGCGCTGCCAAACATCGTATCTCCTTGGAATGGGAATTTCTCTCTTTCTCTACTGGAGAGATTGGCGTTCGTTGGTGACGTGACGCTTGGCCGGCTTGAATTCCTGGAGACCGAAGAGCATGTTCTAGCCCAAGCCCTAGCGCTGAGTTCTCAAGAAATTGCTCTTGATCAGATCAGACTTCTTCTAAGGGCCTTTTCGAGAGTCTGTCTGGAAATCATGGAGCTGCACAGAGATTTTTTGAACTCAGATCGCTTTGAGCTTGCTGTGCATGCCCTCCGGACTGTCGAGGAAAAGGGATGGTATGACGGTCCACCAGTCCCGGAACTTCTGCCAAGCGAGTCTCTCCCAAGCGACCATTACTTCAGGGAATTTGTTGGGGGTCTCTCGAAGTGCTTACAGGCGTTAACGATGAGAGGGACATACTCTGATGGAAATGTATATGAAGTTGGTCGTATTTCCATCGAATTGGCAGTCATTTGCCTGCGCCTTTTCGTCCCTGACAAACCATGCGATCCGTCTCTTGGCTTAGTTATTCAGCGGAGACGTTATGCTCAGCAAGTTTCTGAGCTTGCTGCTAGGGACAAGGCCATTATGGCATTTGAACTTGAGTTCTCTGGCCAGTCTGTGAACTTACGTCGCCGTTTGATACAGAAGGAGCTGCAAGACCTCGGATCAGAACCCCCAGCTCCTCCTGTCACCCGGCCAAGCCAATCTCAATTAATGCAACTGCAAGGCGAATTCTCCAATTTGATAAACTCTGTTTTGGGCAGAAGACCAGACAATTATGGAGCTGCAGAGTTTCGGGAATATGGCGGCCTTCTGCATGACAACATTCAACGGATATGCCAGCGTCTCCGGTCAAGCTTCAGGTCATATGACGACATCACAGTACTTGCTAGCCGATTTCTCCAAATGCTGGACCTGGGAATTTCACTTGTCTTGAGCGCGGTCCCGAGCTCCTTAGATGTCACGTCCGTACAAGCAATTAGTGACAGGACCCCATTCCTTGGTGGCAGGCAGCATCTGCTGTCAAGTTCAGGGACAAGAAAAGAGGAATTGGCTCTGAAAGTCCCTACAGATGTACAATTTCAGGAACTCTCAGTCTTAGTGGCGGCACATAGCGCAGATCTTTCAACACTGCACGCGCCTGAGGGCCTTCACGCTCTGAGCCGCATACTCGATTTCTTCTATCGACTATGGAAGACGCAGCTAAGACATGAACAGAAAGAAGAGGCTCAGAGGTCCCAGTTATATCGTTACAAAGGCTCTTTCGAGGACGAAGAAGAAGCGGACGAAGCTGAGTTTCGCAAACTGTTCCCAACTTACGAAGATGGCGCCGAAGGAGAAAGGGAAGATTCGCGCATTGACCCGAAGTCTGTCTCTCTTAGATTATCAAGACTCCATTCCGCAATTTTTGAGCCCGGAGATGTACAAACAAGGGTACGAGCGCTCATCACTGATTCGGCTCGTCTGCTCGGGTCTGTTTGGTCAAACAACAAGTCGTCCCCAACAGCTCTACCGCCGCAAGCCCATCTTCCAGGTATCATTCTTGCGCTTGATGATGAAATGAAGAAATTTGGGCAAGTTCCGTCAAGAAGCTATAATTTCTACACGGATCCAAACATTTCCGAAGCAAAGAAGCTTGTCTCGTTGGTTCTTTCGGTGCAGTCGCGTTTCAGTCAGCTCCAAACTGTCTGGCCGGAACATGCAGCAATCCACGATGTTCTTGTCTGCTGCCAGGAGGTTCTTCAATTTAGGCATGTGGAGCCAGTTGCAAAGTTTCTAACGAAGGTGGAAAAGCTTCATGCCCTCGTTCACGAATGGCAGCTTGTGGCAAGCAGGGAATATTCGGCCGCCTCTCAGTACAACGACCTGACAGCTCTGATCATCAGCTGGAGGCGCCTGGAACTGGCGACATGGGCAAAGTTACTGGACATTGAAAATGAGAAATGCGAGGAAGACGCGAGCTCCTGGTGGTTCATCGCATACGAGGTGTTACTGGCGGTTCCCTTGCAGATGGTAGAGACGGGAGAAGATATCACGAATTATACAAAAGAGACTGTTTCCACTCTCGAAAGTTTCTTCAAGTCGACAACCATGGGTCAGTTCAGCCCTCGTCTACGGCTCGTGGAATCCTTCAAATCGCTCCTGCTGCTATACGCAAAGGAATCTCCACCTCTGAGCCGTTTAGTTGCTGCTCTTGAGAACTTCTTGCAGCACTATCGGCAGTTCGAATCTGTCATTTCGAAGTCTATCGAGGAGGGTAGACAGTCTCTCGAAAAGGAAATCAAAGAACAGATTCAGCTTGCAAGCTGGAAGGACACAAACATTATCGCTCTCAGAGAAAGCGCAAAACGATCACACCACAGGCTCTTCAAGCTTATCCGGAAATATAGAGAGTTGCTTGCCCAGTCCACTGAGACACTTTTGCAACAGGGTATGCCTGATTTGCAGGAAGCAGGGCATCCTGTTACGAACGGGACACATTCAGAAAGCTCGTCGGCATCTGCAGAGGCTCTTGCTATGTGCCAACAGCATGACAAGACGTGGAATAGCAGAGCTCCCAGATTCAGAGATCCCCAGGCCACCGCGATGAACATGTCGCGTGTTTACGGCAGCTCGCTGACCGAGTTTGACATTGCCTCGCAGCTTGATAATTTTGTGACAGATGCTATTGAAACCATCCAGGATCTCAAATCTCAGACCCCAAAGACTTTAACTGAGGAAAACAAAGAGACAGTGCAACATCTCAAGGCGCAAAAACGCCGCTTCTACGCGGATACCTTACGACAACTGTATTCTATGGGTGTTAAGCGGAATGTCAGCACTGTTCTTCAAGAAGAACAGGCCACTGTCTCTCAAGTCCTTGCGACCACCTCAAATCTGTCATGCGACAATGTCTCTGGGTCTGATAAAGCGAAAAGCGCAGACTTGTATTTCCACAGATTCCTGGACCTCCTCCCTCGTGTCCGACAAGCGTCGCGAGACTATTCCGAGGATCTTAACCCTGTCGAGATAACAAGGAGCGTGGGTTCAGCCGAAGGTCTCCTCTTATTGATTAGGAAACAGCGAGACGCTATTTCTCCCGCTCTTCGTGACGTAGAAACTCTTAGGTCTACGTCGCTGAGGATGAGGAACCTCTGGACCCAGTCTCTCTGCCAGGAGAAAGTTTCACGAAAGGAGGAGAAACAGGATCTGATGAGGCATGTGGCCTGGCTGGCTCCAATTGTCGGAGTGGGAATCGAAATCATAGAGATCCATTCGAAGTATTCTGCAACCGACTCCTCAAACATCTTGCAGGAATTGCAGGCATGGAAAGATCGTCTCTACCACTTGAAGGAGTCATTAGCCGGTCTTCCTGAGCTTCCAGCAGGCATCTCTTCACAAACTTCAGCCGATGTCATGGGGAAGGCTGCTGATTCTTTGCGTGAGCTGAGCGCCAACGTGACAAACTGGAAGAACCAACGTCCTGACTTGTCCTTCGTGCTTGAGCAAATAGCTTCCTGGGCGGATTTCAAGGCAAACACTAGTGCAGCAACAACGGAGATGGGGAGCAAATTGACTCTTGACGACCTGAAGAATGAGGTCCTGTCAGCAGTGGACAAAATTCTTGTTGCTCTCCAGGGTGTCAAGAGTTCACTTGGCGGTTTGCCGTCTTCTACGGAAGACAAAGATTGGCTCGCCCAGGCCGATTCTGTCTTAAGCAAGGCCCTCAAGGAGCTACATATTTCGGAAATTGCCATATCTTTTGAGTCAGTCCTGGGCAAACTCCAATTTCTTCAAAACGAACATGGTCCTGCACTTGCTTTGGCCTCTGCAATTATAACAAGTTTGCTTCCAATCGTGGAGCAACATCGGGCCATATGCGAGGACTTAATAGGTCGTTTCCTCTCCGTTCATCGGGAGGTTTGCAAGATGTCCTATGTTCTTGCAAAGTCATTCACCCAGGTGGCATCAGAAGGCTTCTGTAGCCCCGCTGAAGAATCGAACGAGGAGGGCCAATCTGGTAAATTAGAAGCTGGAACCGGACTCGGCGAAGGGGAAGGTGCTGAAGATATCAGTAAAGACATTGAGGATGATGAAGACTTGACCGAACTTGCCCAACAGAAGGATCCTGACCAATCTACCAAGGATATGGAGAAGTCTCGCGATGCCGTCGACATGGATCAAGAAGAGCTTGAGGGCGAATATGATGAGGACGGAGATGACAAGGAAGAAGAAGGAGAAGACCAGGATGAGAGTGGCTCAGAAGAAGAAGACGATGAGATCGACGAAGAAGTGGGCAGTGTTAACAGTCTTGATCCCGGAGCGGTGGATGAGAAACTGTGGGATGGCTCTCACAATGAAGAGCAGAAAGAGACCGAAAACGAAGAGGGCAAGGGTGTA
Organism: Rasamsonia emersonii CBS 393.64; assembly: GCF_000968595.1. Lineage (NCBI taxonomy): Eukaryota > Fungi > Ascomycota > Eurotiomycetes > Eurotiales > Trichocomaceae > Rasamsonia > Rasamsonia emersonii. Next base: position 65,057 of record NW_013562624.1, on the reverse strand, counting down.
TCTGAATCTGACCAACAAGTTGCATCCAGTGATAAACAAAAGGGCAAGAACCAAGAAGAGGGTGAAGCGCAGGAGAACGAAGAGGAAGAGGAGGAAGAGGAAGAGGCTCCCGAGGATGAGGGCGAAGCTGTTGGGCGAGAGGAGATGGACGTCACCGATCCGCATGCCAAAGAAGAAGAGACTCTTGACCTTCCGGAGGAGATGCAGCTGGATGGTGAAGAGAAGGACGATGCGGGATCGGACGAAGATGATGGAATGGACGATCTTTCTGATCTGGGGCCAGACCTCGATGAAGGACAAGCCGAACAAGCTCAAGATGAGACAATGGATGACGGCGATTCTGCTTCACAGTCAGAGGACGCCAATATGGAAGGAGACGAGGAAGGAGATTCTGCAGAAGCGGATGACGGGAATGAGGCCGAGAAGCCTGGGGAGGATGAACCATCTAATGAGGAAGAGGATGAACAGCAAGATATCTTCCGAACCCAGCGCGACGATAATGATGCTGACGGAAATGATGTTGCCCCGAGTGAAGCAGTGTCCGGCGGCCCTGGTGCTGATCAGGACATCAATGAGGAAAAGGGCACATCTGGTGATGCGCAACAACAAGGCGGTTCTAAGGACGCAGGCGCCCAGATGGAGCAGCCCAATGGTGCTACGGAAGACGGGCAAGATCGACAGAGGGCTGACGATACATCCGGTGGCGCTGGCGAGCAGGAGCAAGAAGATCCTCAGACGCAGGCCTTCAAGAAATTAGGAGATGTCCTTGAGCAGTGGCATCGTCGTCAGCGAGAAATCATGAATTCCTCGAAGGAGAAAGATTCTCAGGCGCTGCCGCCGGATACAGACATGGCGGATGCCGACTTCGAGCACTTAGCTGATGAGGACGATGTCGCTGATACACAAGCTCTGGGACAGGCTAGCGAAGAGCAGGCAAAGGCATTAGACCAGAAGAAGGCCGTGGAATCGGAAACCGCAACTGCTGATGAACAGCGCTTGCCAGATGTCTCTGAGGACAGCAAAGATGCGTTGGCGGACCAAGAGGCACCAGAGGATGTTCAAATGAACGAGGCTCCGACTGATGTCAATGACCAAACGGGCACGAGTTTATCCGGGAACAATGCCCAGATCGGCGAGCCATACAATGAAAAGGATGGTCAGCTGCAAACCAATGAAGCGTTGGACGAAGTTGACTCGCATCTTGCTGCAATCCATCTGTCCTCATCCCTCGCACCGCGGACTTCACCCGAAGAGGCTAGGAGGCTTTGGTCTCATTACGAGTCTGCTACAAATGACCTCTCGCTGTCCCTGACTGAGCAGCTTCGCCTGATTCTGGCCCCAACCCTTGCCACAAAGCTTCGAGGGGACTTCCGGACCGGCAAGCGTCTCAACATCAAGAGAATCATCCCGTATATCGCATCGCAGTACAAGCGGGACAAGATCTGGATGCGGCGGTCGATTCCCTCCAAGCGAAACTACCAGGTCATGCTTGCCGTTGACGATAGCAAGTCCATGATGGAAAGCGGCAGCGGGCAACTAGCCTTTGAGACGCTCACGCTGGTCGCGCGCAGTCTCAGCATGCTGGAAGTCGGCGATCTGTGCATCGTGGGCTTTGGCGATGAAGAGCACGTCCGGGTTGCGCACGAGTTTGGCAAGCCTTTCTCCTCCGAGGCCGGGGTCCAGGTCTTCCAGCAATTCAGCTACCAGCAGACAGGCACCAACGTGCGGAAACTGGTCGCCGACTCGATTGCGCTCTTCCGCGAAGCCCGCGCGCGGCGCTCTTCGACAGGTAACGCCAGCGCCGACCTGTGGCAGCTGGAGCTGATCATCTCCGACGGGATCTGCGAAGACCACGACACCATACGTCGACTCGTCCGCCAGGCCCAGGAAGAGCGCATCATGATCGTCTTCATCATTCTCGACGCGGCGAAAGGCAGCTCCATCATGGATCTCACGCAGGCGAGCTTCGAGCCAGACTACAGCAGCGGCGGGACCGGCGAGATGAAGCTGAAAATGAAACGGTATCTGGAAGGGTTTCCATTTTCCTACTATCTGATTGTTCGCGACGTGCGGGAGTTACCGGCGGTATTGGCTATGGCGTTGAAACAGTGGTTTGCCGAGGTTGTCGAAGTATCATCCTAAAGGAAAAAAAAAGTGATTTTTTTCTCGCTCTCTCTGGTTCTCTGATGGGTTTGTTAGACTAGAGTGGCTTCTCTGTATATGGTTTGGATATGCATGATGTATTTCTGGTTTTTTTTATGTATTAGAATTTGCCATGCATGGTTCTTTTTGGGATGGAACTCGATCAAGAATGTGTATATATGTAAATACCCAATACAAAGATGAATTTCCTGGAACCATTCTTGTTAAATATCGACCGGATCGATATTGGTAGATAGATATTGGTATACAATGTAATAGTATCAGTTTACAACATCTGCATAAGACAGAAAAGTGAGAATCACAGAGGTGCATAGCTCTTAGATACTTTATTGAAAGGACGTTGTGCGAATAGCTAAAAGTTCTAACATTACGGAACAAGCAAGAAACTTTTGAATTACTCCCAATACTCTTCATAGTGAAGAATTTAAGAGAACATGCTGGGAAATGGGTATACATCATTACTACAACAAAACTCGGCAGACCACCGAGCTGTGCCATATCCATCAAATCACAATCGCTATCGGCATCACCATCACCATCCATATTTCGAGCCTGCCTCTTTCTTGTTCCTCCGGCCCGCCGCAAAGCTCTCTTCCAGAGCCTCGCGCTGCGAGCTGGCTGCCTGAACCAGCTGGCGCAAGGTGTGCTTTCCTGGAGCGATGGGACGAACGGGGTTGTGTTGCTGCGCAGCAATCTCCTCCCGTGTGTGCATTTCCTGGTTTGCGGCGTACTCGGCGTCCCCTTCGAAGGTGAGAACGCGCGATTTGGCTGCGTTGGGATTCCGTCCGAGTAACTGGCGTTTCTGGGAGCTGGAGAGATTGAGGTCGTTGGCGATAGTGTCGAGAGTTGGTTGGGATTGAGGCGCTGCGGAGGCAGAAGAAGATTCGGCCACCGTTTGTTGATGTTGTTGTTGCTCGTAGGAGGAATCAAGAGATGACGGATCCGGTTGAGGACCGGGTGCTGTGTCGGTATCCGAAGGGTTATAGAGTAAAGATTCATACTCCCCGGACGAAGACTGCACTGGAGCTTGGGCATTGTCGGGGGTCGTCGTAGAAGTCTCTTCGCTGGAGAATGAAAACAGACTGACCTTTGGTTTTGGAGGAGCTGCAGGCGCGGCGTTTGATGAAGAGGACGGCGTTGGTCCTGTCGATGCTGCTGCTGCTGCTGATTCCTTTTTCTGAGCCACTCCATCTGCAGCTCGTGAAGCTGCAATCGTCGATGGCGATTTCTTTTTCGGATTGCGTGCCACGGAGAGCGGCTTAAACATCATGGCATTGCCCTTCTTCTTGTAGTCTTCGTCTTTTAGTAGTCCCGCATCATTACCTCCATCTTCCCGAAGACTCCCAGGTTTAGGTATTGTACTGTCGTCCTCGTTTCCACCAGCAACAGGTCCCGTGCTCTCATTGAGAGCCTGGTCGTGCCGCATCTCGGCATCTGCCTGGCGATCGAACCCTGGAGTGGCGCCCGTCTTCAGACTGAACACCTTTGGAGTGGCATCAGGACCATTTTGATCTTTATTCGCTGCCGCCGCTGCATTTTGTGCGGTGCGCTTAGGTGGAGGAAGTAGGGAATTGAAACCGGAGAACACGCCACCTCCATTCGTCCTAGGCTTCTTCCGTGCGGGGCCACCTTCTTCGTCTTCGTTAATTCCATCCTCTGGCTTGATTTCCGGGAGAGCGACACGGATCTTGCGGGGGTTTCCGCGGTCAACGAGCGACGAGAAGCCTTGCGCAGGTTTGGAGGGCTTGAACGTATCGGCGGAGACGGTGGATGGCTCCTTCTTTGCAGCGACCGGCTGACTGTTCTGAGTCTGGTTCTCTGAGTCCGAACCCTCAGAGTCGGAGTAGGAAACGAGCGCCATGGTGGCTGTGGATGTGGACGGGGAAGTGGGCGAAGTGGTCCTGCTTGACTGAATGAAATTATATCATCGGCGTTGGAGCTGAAGATCGGAATCCCGCATTTGCCACGGGATCTCGCACGGGCCCCACGAGTTTATCAATCAATCAATCAATCAAGCATTCAGTCGTGCGCGTCTGCTGCTTGTGAAGTCGCGTTGAAAACAAAGTCAATTCATTAATTGCACAGGCAGTTCAGTTCAGACAGAGAAAAACATGACGTCAACCAACGCTCCCAACTAAGCACCACTGATACAGCTTCCCTCCAAAGGCAACAGCAGTCTGCCAGCAGCCTGGAACAATGGACTCGACTGCCACAAATGGTAGCACTCACAGCAAGAAAGAAGACAATCCACAGACTTCATCCGCGACCAAAGAAAGCCACACTGATGAGCAAGATGAATATGCGCGTTCGCGGCATGGCAGGTTCCGCTTCAAATCGTCCAAATCCAGATTGAAGCGCGACGGTTCGCCATCTTCTTCTTCGCATAGACATTCGGACAAAGATTATGATGAGCATCGTCACAGTCACCATCACCATCACCGTCGACACCGTCACCACCACCATGGACACCACCGCTCCTCTAAGCGGCGAAAGACCGAGTCCTCCCCGCCGCCATCCCCGCCCTTTGATCCGCCTCTGTCACCAAACACCGCTTTCCGCGAGTCTCTCTTCGACGCCCTGGCAGACGACGAGGGCGCTGCATTCTGGGAATCGATCTATGGACAGCCTATCCACACATACGCGATACCGTCCGTGCCCAAGGGCCCCAACGGCGAGCTCGAGCGCATGACAGACGAGGAGTACGCGGAGTACGTACGGGCCCGAATGTGGGAGCGAACGCACGAAGGCATGATGGAAGAGCGGGAGCGTCTTCGAAGGGAAAAGGAGAAGGAGAAGAGGCGAGCGGAGGCCGAGCGACGACGAGCTGAAGAACAACTGAAATTCGAACGAGCGATAGAGGAGAGTCTGAGACGTGGGGAGGAGAGAAGACGAGCCAAGGCCTGGAAGGCCGCATGGGAGGAGTATCAGCGAAGCTGGGAAGAGCTCAATGCTGCGGTGGCGGCCAAGGAGGAGCCTGGCACCAGCGCTGCTGCTGGCGACGGTCCCGAGAATAAAAAGAAGCCGTTTATCCTCCGCAACCACCTCTTCTGGCCTGTCGAGTCCGGGAAAAGACGGGACATCTCACGCGAGGCCGTGGCGGAGTTTATGCGCCATGCCCCTGCTGCTGCTGCCGCCTCTGGACACGCAGACATCGTCGCCACGCTCAAAACCGAGCGTGTGCGCTGGCATCCCGATAAGATGCTTCATCGGTACGGGTCTCTAGGACTGAGCGATGAACCGACCTTGATGCGCAGTGTCACGGAGGTTTTTCAGATCTTGGATCAGTTGTGGAGCGAGGAGAGGGCGAAGGCAGGGCGGGACAAGACATAGACCCTAATTATCATCGATCATCATCGATAATCGCTCAAAAGCCGGCTCTGGTTGATTTTTCTCGTTTGTTTGTTTACTACTAATTACAAGGGTTATACAGGTTCATGGTGCAGTCAAGAAGTGACATTTCGGCGCTACGGTTGGGATGGGATTAGTATGGTATGGTATGATTATCATAGATTACAGATGTTTATGATACCCCTGCAGTTAAACATTTCTTTCTTAACTTGAATGCATCAAGGAGAGATGGTCTTCTATTTCCATTTGACTTAACAGAAAGCATCTCTCCAGAGAATAAACGAGGAATGAATGAATAAATAAATAATAAATTAGTATCAAGGTTACTGGGGTTAGTATAATCAAATTATCAATATTAAGAACAGGGTTATTAGGGTTATTATGCTTAGGTCACTTACTACCTATATAGTTACCTAGTATGCAGTAATACCTTTCAGGATCACCTACCTCATCATGTCCCTGCATACCTATCAATAATGGGTCGGGTAAAAGTGAGGATTTTCACCATTCTGGCTACTAATACTTCGTAGGTCAGCTGAGGTCTTATATGCTGGTAAAAGTGAGGGGATTCAGTTCTGTTACCTGACAAGCTAATAAAGGAAACTGTCACAGACAACTAAGTAGATTGACTAGTAAACTAGTAAAAACCTCCTTTGTTTTTTTATTCTGTCTACTTCATATGCTAATTCTTCATTATGCTTTTCCGCAACAAAACTGCAGCGACTGCTTGGTTTGATGATTACTCGTAAGACAGAGAAAAGAAAACAAGGCTATTCAATCATATCATCACTTTTTCTTATCTTGCAAAGACTTCGTGACTATGAGGGATGAACAACAAGGCAAGCACAACGCTAGAAAACAGATGCGGATGGATGGAATATATGAAACCAGACAAATGATGATGAAACTCCAACTTCAGAATCTCGACGACCGCTTGCTCGTCCGGTAGATGGTGTACCCGACATATGCGCCCCCAATAGCACCAAAGAACATAAACACCTTGAAAAAGAACCAGCCCCAGCTGCCACCTTTCTTCTCGTGGGACTTGCGGCCACGGCCACTGGAACCTGCCCCGGTATCTCCACGGCCTGCATTGTTGCCGACGCTGTACAGGTTGTTCGTCGTGACCGAGATGATGTCCTGGTTGTCACTGACCTCACCTGTTTCACCGGACAAGCCGAGGTACGTAACCGAGGGGAGGGCGATATTATGCTCGTTCGCGTTCAGCGTGAAGCAGTTCGTCCACGACCCATCAGTCTTGTACTGGAGGTCGAGACTGAGGAATTTGTCCTGGAAGTAGGTCAGGCGCGCTTTGGTAGGAACCGATGCGTCCCGAAGACCGCGAGCCTAGCGTATGGAGAGTCAGAAAGGTCCGTTGACCAAATCGCATGAGTAATAGAATAGAACGTACCGAACAGCCGGCAATTTCATTCGCCTTTCCATCGTGCTCCTGGTCGTAGCTCGTCTGACCGTCACCCCTCATGATCATCACGTACGGAAACGCAACGCCCGGTCGATTATTCTTGTACGTGTCGAAGAAGATTCCAAAGCCCTCAAACTTGTCTGTCGACCCAAAAACGGGGCCCTGGGTGGCGCGCTCTTTCGTGAGCCAGATGGCAAAGCCGTCTCCATGCAAGTGCCCCGTGCCATGGAGTTTGAACTCAACCTCGATCTAACGACTGTCAGCTTCCCAGAAGGCCAAATCCATGTGCGTACGCACCTCCCAATTCGTCGCAATGAGGGGAATGCGAGAAAAGATCCACCCTTGTTGGGAAGGCCGGTTCGAGGTTAGGCGGATATACCTAGAGGTCTGTTCAGCAGACGACCGACTCAGGAGCAATTGCGACCAACATACTTGTCCGTACGTATGATGGTATCACCGCCGAAATCCCACCATCTGCTGTGCATGTCCGAGTCCAAGTATGGCTGTGCATTCCCTCTGTTAATTGAACCATTCTCTCATGCAAATACCGGGTCTTGGAAATGGTCGTACCGGAGAAAGGCTGTGAGTCCGCAGCTGATCAGGCCAAGAAGCAAGGAATATCATTTCAGTAAAGAGGTTCCCTCCTTAGCAACGCATTGAACCCAATATACTCACAGGGATGGATTTGATATCGGGATCCTTCTCATAGGCATTGGCACGCCCAATGGCGGCCAACACCGCCAAGCACAAATAAGCTGTGATTTGGGGCAGCCACATATCGAGTCTTTTGCGTCGCTGAATAAAAAGGAATATAGACTTGTCGCTCAAAAAAAGGAACGAATGGAACCAAAAAACTGCGAGGGCGGGGGTCAAACCGACGAGAGTATACAATACAGAAGACAGACAAGGAAAGGGCTCGCGCGGGCCAGGTAAGGTAAACAGCGGCAAAACGGGAATGATTTCAGAGAGAAGAAGAAAAGAAACTAAGACGGCCAGGCGTTGATCTTGTGCCACTGAAGCATCAGCTCCCGGACATTATTCTCGCCGGGCCTCGAGGGAAAGGAAGGACGGGAAGGGCAAGGTGTCGTTTCGAGATGCAGTCGTAGCTGTAGATGTATCCAAGTGTCCACATCTGACATGCTGTGGCGCAGCGCTAGCCGTCCAGCCACAGGATTAACTCCGCAGATCTTTCGCCCGCAACTTTTATTTTCAACTTCCAACGCTCAATTCATTCATTGGCTGGCGGCCTGGCAATTGTATTGCACCGTCGACCTTCGCAGATATTCCTCTTGTCATTTTGAACAACTTCCCAGCTTTCTCCCGTCTGTGTCTCTCCCACAACACTACCAACCATGCCTCTCTTCGGCGGTAGCTCTTCCTCTTCGTCCTCCTCCTCCGGGAACTCCGCATCGTCCGATGCTACCTCCGCGGAGCTGAAGTCGGCCCTCATGCAGCAGGTGCAGGCTGAGGCTGCCCTGAACAACGCCCGGGCCCTGATGACCGTACGAATACCTAGTCCATGGAGTCCAGGTTTCTAGCCCGTTCTGATCTAACGGTTAAACGTCCTGCAGAAAATGAACGAGAACTGCTTCGACCGATGCATCCCGAACCCAGGCTCCTCGCTCTCCTCGCAGGAGTCCACGTGTCTGTCGACGTGCATGGAGAAGTACATCTCGATGTGGAACACCACCAGCCGGGCATACATCGCGCGCATCGGCAGGGAGAGCAAGAAGATGGGCGGTGGAGTGGATGCCGGGACCCTGGCCTCCTTGGGTACGCCGTCAAGCTAAGATGAACGACCATCATCTCAACGGGGATTATGAAGAAAACAAACGAACGAACGAAGGGCCAATGTCTAAGGCGCATCGGGATGACTCGGATATGGCTATCTCTCGTCCTTAGGATAGCTTGGGCCGGCTTATTGTATCATTTCAGAGACTTGTATGACTATTTGTGTATAACATTGGGGAGGCCATGGGCTAATAACCATCGGTTAATGTTTGCTTTTCATTCTCAACAAACAAAACCAAAAGTTGGCATGGTCCATAATAAAAGGACTTGCGATAGAAAGATGAACGTCCACACACAACTCACTCAATATATGATATATATATTATCCAATGTCAAACTCCCATATTTCCTTGTTTAAGAATTTGCGTTTGGGGAAAGAGAAAACAGGGTGCGATCGCAACTTGAAGGTCCGCCGGCAATTGAATATTGCAAGCGACAATAAGTGCAAAGATACGACTCTGGCAATAAATGCTCCTCATGATATGCCAGACTAGGGCTTGATATGTCAATAAGTATATGTATTCATTCACAGTTTTCTACAGCAACAGAAACGTTGACAAGTCTTAACACATCAAGTATGTCAAGACAGTAGTTAGCCCACAAAACCAGGCGCATACAAGAGGATGATCTGCGATAATCTTCAGTCCCTAACCAGACGCTAGGCAGGCAGCTTCTGTTCAAAATAAATCAACAAGATCTTTTTTTTTTCTTCAAGAAGCCGCCACCTACTTGAACCAGAACCCGCAATACCGAAGAAAGAATAGAATAGGACAAAGGGGAAATGGCCGACCAAAATGAAGAAAACATATGGTAAAAAAAAATATCTGAACCCAAGAAAAGGCTTATTTGAAATGTAGAAAGAAAGAAAATGACGAGCAAAATAAGTAACAAAAAAAAGTCGTCAAAAAGGGGCCTTGTCTACAGTCGGAAATTGTCATCTTTCGCGGCCTCGCATCTTCTAAGCCAGTCATAAAAAAAACAAGAATCAGATAAGCCGTTGACAAGTAGAGAAATTTTTCCCAAATCCGGACCCAGATCCTAACAACCCATTCCTCAGGGCTGTTTGAAAAAAATAATTGAGATAGATCAGTCGACTGGCGACTGAGTAAGATATCCTTATGAGATATCTTCGCAAATAACTCAAATACGCCAGCGTAACTACAGGAAATAAAAAAATAATTGAAATAAATAAAAAAGAGGGAGAAGAAGAAGCAATAAAAGGATCATGCAGTTGATAGAAATACTAGTCCGAGAATTGCTATGGGCACTGCGCCAGCATAGCATGCAGTAGCTGACTTCGTATGGCGCAAGCCATTCATGATCTCGTAATTCATGCGGCTGATTCTCAAAATTCGCTGAATAAGTCGGCATATCTGTGAGAGAGTGTGAGAGAGACATCAGTCAACGTTATCTAGCGAGTGAGGACCGAGGATCATGAACAGAAACTTACGGATCTTCACCAGTGCATCCATATGGCTCATGGTCCTCAGGATACCTATCGAATTGACTGGCATCGCCCATACCAGCCCTCACAGGAGGCACGTACGGCGCGTCAATATCCTTCCTCAGGAGTCGATCCCACGTTACTTCGGCGAACCAAGGATGTCTTTTCACGTCTTCAGATCCCCCATGCAGATTCCCTAATCGTTTCGTGAGATCTGGTGTGATGAGCTGGGACAACAGATCTACAGCGTCCGGATGCATGTAAGGCGGATATTTGATCTTTCCTCGCAAAATATTCTCGTAGATCTTGACTGGCGAACCGCTATCCCAAAACGGAGTGAATCCACAGAGCATCTCGAAAATGAGAATTCCCAACGACCACCTTTTTTTGACACCTCATTAACAGGCGTATCCTCTCTATGCACATATTGGATACGGGAATCTTACCAGTCAACCGACTTGTTGTAGCCTTTGGATGAGACCACTTCCGGTGCCAGGTAATCGGGCGTTCCGCAGAGTGTCCAGGTGATATCCGGAACTTCTTTCGCAAAGCCAAAGTCGGTAATTTTCAGATGGCCATGGCGGTCTAGCAGAAGATTCTCTGGCTTAAGGTCACGATAGATGATCTGTTGTGAATGTAGGTATTCGAGAGCCAGTGTCACTTCAGCTGCATAGAATTTCGCAACCGGGTTCGGAAATCGCTAGAACAGCAGTCAATCTTCATTGAACAAAGAGTCCCAGACATAGTAGAGAGGGGTTTTCGTACTTGCGATTTGCGAAGCAAACTGAACAGCTCTCCCCCCTCGACAAAGTCCATCACCATGTAGAGGTTCTTTGAATCCTGAAATGTCCCCCAAAGGGTGACCAGAAACGGATGTTTGACCCGTTGCAGCATCCGCCGCTCATCGTTGGTATGTTCGACCTGTTTCATTTTGACCACTTGGGCCTTTTTCAACACTTTGATTGCATAAAAGCGGTGATTATGCCTCGACTGCACCAGATGCACTCGACCAAAACTGCCCGTCCCGAGAGTGCGCTGAATTATGAAATCGTCCAATGAATATTTCCCTTTCGTCTGCCGGGGTTGCGTCTTGACTGTCTGTTGCTGCATCAGCTGCTGGCCCAGGGCCTGGCCTGCCTCCCCTTGATGGGGAGGGTTGATGATGTTGTTTATGCTGGCGACATTTTGATGCTGTTGGTGCTGCTGCTGGTGCTGCTGCTGGTCCTGCGAGGGGTGGCTTGGGGTCGGAATGTGGTGGTGCGCCTGCAGTGCAGCCGAGTTCATCGGGTCTCCGACGTGTTACCCCCGCTTGCATTCGTCGAGGAGTAGTGGTTATCGTGCGCTGGTTTCTCAGACGTCTGTGACGCTGACGTTTGGGCGTGGTCGACTGCTGCAGGCTTGTCCGTTGATGCTTCGGCAATAGTAGGCGATGTGGGTGAATTGAAGTCCTTAGAAGCGGCCGAGGAATTCTTTTTCTTCTTCAACAATCCTCCTAGCGTCGGCATGAGCTGCTCGAGGGGGTTTCAGACCGCAGAAGAGTCTGAAACTGCGACTTGGAGGGATGACGAAGGACAATTGAGTGGTGGGAGTGATCTTCGGCCACAACGGCACCGTTGTAGAAATGGCGGCTACGTAATTTGGGAGGTTCAATCAGCGGTTCTCCGCAGTAGTCCGGCGTAGCAGATCGAAGCGCCTCGGATGAGAATTGGTCCGTACGACGTTTGACTGTTTGGCGATGCTGTCGTCCAGGAATCGATGAGGTCAGGGAGCGGGGTCGGAGTTAAAAGGGTCGAGGGGGTGACGGGGTCGGCGTGTGCGATGGCGGTATCGATAACGGAGCTGCTCCGCGCCTAATAATATCCATCAAACGGCCCGGAACAGCAGATCAGCGAGCTTTGATCGTCGAGATTTGAGGCCGCAAGACGCAGACAGAAACGACAGAGAGGCTGGAGGTTGGGTCACGAAGAGCGTTGCAGCCAGTTCCGGAATTGGGGGCTTGCGGGGTCTGCCCAGTGGGCTGGATTCCTGTCTCGACTGGTGAGGTCAGCCACCAACTTCCAAGCATCGAGACCGCCGCGGCGAGGGGGCCGAACCAGCCCTGCTGTGAAGGACTCAAGAAGGGCCAAAAACGATGCAAGGGATCTAGCTACATAGGTCTGTACCCCGTAGGTAGGCTGGATCTCCCAGGAAATAAGGTCGTTCTTGGAGGAAAAGAAAGAGGGTGGTTGGTGAATTGAATGAAATGAGTACGCAGTAGGTGGCAGGCCTTTGGAGAGGCGGCAACAATCGGGCACACAAGGAGTGGATTGACGTAGTATTGAATAGCACAATAATAACAGTCTACTATTACTACTATTCTTCTTGTCCTGCCTATTTAGCAGCAGAACACTGGTCAGTGTACAGAGTTGCAAGCTAATAATGCCCCTACTGGGATACTGCTCGTCATTTCGCGTCTATTTCGTCTTGACTGAAGAGACTATGAATGGTGATGATGTGCTACAATAAATATAGAGCAAACGACCACAATAAGGGTGGATGGCGAATAGCTGAGTGAAGAATAATAATAATGAATCGACTTTCCAGCAGCTTCCGCCCCCATGCCGTTTCTTTGTCTCCGGCCCCATCAGCCCTGGTACGCCCGGTATTTCTTTCAACTGCAATCATCAAGGGTAATCCCATCGTTACAGCACAAATTAAGAACGTAAGAATAGTCGAAGACTTTGTCTGCAGAGCAAACTAGCTACAGCAATCAATCAATGTTACATAATGATCTGCCTATACCTCTCTGTTCCTGTTCCGGGTTCCAGAAGAAGAATGCCCATGCGCAAAACAGAATAGCCAGTAGTACATCTTTACATGCAAGTCGCGACAAGAAAATGGTCATACACTTGGACAGAAAGAGGCCGACCGCATCATTCTGAAGATCATGGGCAGACGGGAAAAGAAAGAGGATGGACTAGATCCGATAATGGGCCATGTTCTTCTTGATCTCATCCACAATCTCCACCGCCTCCACTTCGTTTCGAGCCTCGAAATCGTACCGTTTCTGCTCGTTGGCCTCGTTGCCGCGAAGGACGACGACCCGGAAGCTCTTGGGATGCCGCCGGCTCACCTTGGATCCCACGATATCATTGAAACTGATCGATCGAGTCTTCCCCGTGTGCTCAAAAACCCCTTTGCCAGAGTCGGCCGGCATGATATGTAGATAGTCATTGTCAAGCACCAAAACGCGCTGGTTCGAAGTCGTAAAGGACATGGATTGTTTGCGGAAGACATAATAACGACGGTAATAGCCGCCGACCAAGTCCTGCTTCTGCGCAAGGGGGTGAAGCATTTGATGCCCCTTCTTGCCTTTCTTCGAGTTCGCATTGTTCGAGTTGTCAATCAAAAGAGGCGCGTTGGGAGAAGAGCTGCCGGGCGACCCTGTCAGTGACGAGCCTGCGCCAAACCGCCGGCGGACGACGTCCAGCTCCGTCACGCTGCCCAGTGCCTCCACCGTGCGGTCCAATGGCGCCACGGTATTGGAACCCATGACCTTGAGAAGGTAATTACCCTTGTCCAAGCCCCATCTCTTGCAGACGGAATCAAGGATCTCGGCGATGTAGCTGTCAGTGGACGTGTTGACGGTCGTCATTTGGCTCGAGCCATCCGAATTGATAAACCGGACCTTTAATGTCTTGGAGACTCCCATCCGGGGAGTGGCATGGGATGTGGGAACCGCTGGCCGGTCAGCCGGAGTCAACGAGCTGTCATTCAGCGCAGAGGAGAACGGTTGGTTGAGGATAGGATTGAGCCTCGTCGTCGGCTTATTTTGCGGCGCCGCAGTTGGCTGCTGCGTATTCGCCGCCGCTGATGCTTGCTCGCCGCTCTCTTCGGATTGCCCTGTACTGAATTTGGGGTAAAGACGTTCATTCTCCTCGAATTCGGCCTGTGTGGCTTCGACCAGCGCGAATTCATCGTAGGGTTTACCTCTTATCCGCCCTCGAAGCGCGGCGGCTCGATTATTGTTCGAGGTGAAATCGGCCAACGGCAGATTTCGACCCAGAGGAGGGAAATCATATTCGACCTCGCCGTCTTCAACCATTCGCAAAGTCCAACGGTTGACGTTCAATTTCTCGCCTTCAATCGGGGGCTTGAGACCTTCCTTGATGTATCTCCACAGACTCAGCCCGATAGCGTCCGCAACAGTGACTGGTCCCGAGTGATCTTCATCTTTGAACTCGCGGAAAATTGGCAGATCAAACGGTTTATCTGGTTGGGTGGAGAACGGGGCGTATATCTTTACATTCAATGCCGTAGTCGAGCCATTGGCCCATAGCGAGGCAAATTTCTCCACAGGATTGCTGGGAACTTTCTTTCGGGCATTGAGTTCCTTGGATAACAGACTCACTGGTTGTACGGTACTGATAGGTCGCGGCGGAGGAAGGTCCTGCAAAGTAGGGGCAGAGGTTTTTGGCTTCTTGGGCGAAGCACTCTGCGTGCTACCCGCATTAGGTAGCTTGTGCATCATGATGGGTGACGAATCCAAGGTGCCATTCATATCGACATCTGCAAGTAGGGAGGTAGAGCCAGCAGTAGCCCCAAAATCAGAGGAGAGCACGGAGTCGGGCGATTCCCCTCCAAAATCTTCTTCCTGCTCATGCATTTCTCCAGCAGTCGCTTCGCTGTTCTCAGCACTGGCCTTGTTAGTGCTTTCAGGCTCTTGGTTTGCTGGCTCCTCGATGACCTGATGCTCGGATGAGAATTGAATCGTGCGTCGTTTGAAAAGAGACGGGTCCATTTCGCCGTCGGATAGATCACTGCTCGTAGTTGTATCGCCCCGAGATCGCACTTTCATCACCTCCACTGCACCCAGCGAACTTCGCCGAAAACGATTGTCAGGTGATGCGCGAGATGGTGATGTCACAGTCACTTCCGGCCCATCGCGACGATCTGAAGATCGAATTGGAGAGGACCCTGCTCGATGCCTTATCGGCATTTTTGCGAACTTGATCTGCTGTGCAGCTCTGGATAGAATGTAAGCACGGATTACAAAGGAAATGGACAGAGGGAAAATGGGAATATTGGCCTCCACAACTTACCTCTGCGTAAACTCCCCATCTTCATCGCTTTCGTCACTAAGGTCGCTGCTATCCTCATCCTCTCCCTCACCCTGTCTTTGTTCATTCTGCTGGCGTTCGCGTCGCCGATTTCTGCGCGCACCTCTGCCATGATGTCTTGTCCCGAATGTGTATGTACTCCCCCCACCACCTGTTACCATACCCCCCTCATCCTCGTCTCCATCCTCCCCGATTCCCAGTCCATCGCCGTCGCTCGCTTCCCTATGCGCGTATCTCGCGAGGCGGTAATACTCGGATGCCACTGTAGCCGTCGTCGGAATTGGCGGAGAGTAAGTACGCTTGATGCCATCCTGTGCTGCTGCATTTGTCACAGCGGGCGACCAGCCAGCGGCGCGAAAACCGGGGGTGTTGAGCACAGAGTTGTTCACGTTGATAAGGCGATCGCCTATACCATCCTTGATGACTGAAAGGTATGAGGTACGCAGCTGCCAGATTGTGAAGCTAGAAATGTGTCAGAGACATTCACGCGTCCTGGATTCTCAAAGTAGTTGTTCGCTGTACAGGGAAGCGTGGGGGGTTGTGAGCGCTTACTCTTCATTCTGCAGGAGAGACATCCTGAAAACCCCACAGCAAACCCGCGGAAATCCAAAAAGCGCTCACCCTCTGCCGATACAAGTGCACAGGTATTACGTGAGAGTCGAAAGAGGACGCGTTGGGAGGAGGCAACGAGTTAACTTAGGCCATGAACTGCATGGTTACTGGGCAGGTGCCACGGTTGCATGCGGTAACAATTCACGACATATGAATTTCAATGAGTGTGAATAATGGTCTAGTGATGGAACAGGGCCAGCCTGGAGAAAGGAATGTAGAAAGGACTCTGCAGCAGTAAGGGTTCGAGGCGTGGACAGCAGCCGACAACAAGGACCGGCTGTGATGAGGGAGGCGGAGCGGAGTCGGATCGAATAATGCGTTAATGCATGTCCCCACTCGCGGGGAAGGTCTAATGATTAGTTCACTCGCCACAGACTCCATGCGTCACCAGCCATCAACAGCAGTCACTGAGAAACAGTCTGTCTTGTTTATCAGACTGATGTACAGTGACTTTAAAATAATGGTTGGCTGGATCTCTTTCTTTCCCACCTGTATCTCTGGAACTGACCCCGGCCACGTGGAAGATGATCAAAGACTAAGTCTGTGACTATATTATGGAATCTACGGAGTAATATCTCGAAATAACCGACCATACAGAGTACTCATCTTAATCAATGCTAGCTGATTTGTCATTCATTCGGAATAAACTGTTATCGGGTCTCATGGAGTAGTATATTTCCAACCTTCCATGCTGCTTACCAAGCTGGACATTGGCCAAATTTCTGACGCGGGTTGCGTGGACGGACAATAACTGGTGATACCTCTACGTTTGAATATCGACAGGTAACTGTCTCATCGCTTACTCGGGAGTCAGAGGAAAAATCCATGTACTGCACGAAATAAATTATTTTCAGTTAATGCCGATTACCATTTTCATTAGACATACAACCCATCCGAGTTCAAGAACGCCAACCAAACACACAAAAATGTCCCTACTGCTTTGCGCTAGTATACAGAAGTCCTCGTTACCTCTGAACGGACGTAATAACGAATGCAAGCTGTCGAGGCAGAATAGTCCACAGCATCCAAACCCTTCACCCTTAATCTTTGCCTTTGGCCTTGCGGCCACGCCCTTTCTTCGGCTTCTCATCTTCGTCATCATCGATGAAGTCGTCTTCATCGTCCTTCTTTCCCTTGGAGGCCTTTTTGCCTTTCCCGGCAGTTCCTTTCTGGGCTGCTGGCTTCTTTGGAACCTTGATGTACTTGTCCTTTTTCAAGTCCAACTCTTCACTTTCGTCTTCGACTTCGGCATCCAGAACCTCCTCTTCTTCATCTGATTCGTCGATGGCATCCTCGATATCAGGTTTCACCTTGGGAAGCTTCTTTGGTGCCAGCACGGTACTAGCCTTCATGAAGGGAACAGGGTGCGAACGCTGATTGTAAAGACGTGTGAAAGTCGCTTTCGTCTGGGATTCGAGTTTGACATTGGACTCGTCCATGGGACCAACGCCGAGCTCAACCATAGCATCCCAATCCTCGCGAGTGAGGAAGTAGCTGTCCATGAGATCAATAACATCTTCAACGCTGTCCTTACCGTCGTCCATTAATCTGCGAATGAGCTTGTCCCATAGAAGAGGTAAGTACTGCTGTCTGATCTCATCTCGGTCGCCGGATGCTCGGAGCCGCATATGGCCCTGTATTTCTTTCACATAACGACTGAGTTTTCCTGCAGTCTAAGTTAGCCAAGGGTATCATTTCCATGTAATAAAAGAAACGTTACCTTGCTTGCTATTCTGTCCAAGCCAATTAGTAAATGCTGGTCGATCTATCAGGTTTCCGTATATGAAGCTGGCTGGTCGAACAAAGCTGAAGGCAGCATGAGTCGGCATCAAACTCCATTGCTGTTGGCTGCCGTGGATCATTCGATCGACCAGATCACCATCACTGATGCTTGCAGCTGCGTTTTCTGCAAGCTCAAGGAGCTTCAGACTCCGTTCTTTTCCCGAATATCCACTAGCAAGTGTCGGATTGGTCTTCAAGTAATTTTCTTGAAGCATAAGATAGCTGAATTCATGATCATTGAAGTAGAGTTCGATCTTATCGTTCAGAGTGGATTTGGAACTTGGTGAGAACATCTGAGCACTCAATATCTGGCTCACGATGTCCCAAGGTTTCAAAATAACGTGCTTCTCCCAAGCTTTGGACATCTCTTTTCCTTTATCGTAATCCAGCTGTTGTTGATCCAACTTCACAGTGGCCAGCATATTGATGACCTGCCGAATGTCGGCATGCGTGCCTTCGATTAGGCTGTCGAGGACCTGCGGAGGAATTTTCAAACCCTCTCTGAAGCAAATCGTAGAAAGTCTCGCTCGAATCTGATCAGCAGTTGGCCGCTTAAAGGGGAGCTCATATGTGACGTGATCGAATGGCTTCATCTTAGGAAGCCTTCGGTCGTTACATATCAGAATGAGCGGAACTCGAGTCTTCTTCGCAACGGCGGCTAAAGCTCCGACGCCGCCTCGATCACCAGCCGACATACCATCGACTTCGTCCATTATGAGCACGAGATTCTTCTTCTCAGTCTCGACTTTCTTCCCTTCTCCAGAAAAGTAGCCTTGAAGAGACGTCGTATCCAAGACACCAAGAAGCCCAGTTTCTAGCAGTTTCTTGTTCCTTGTGTCGCTGGCGTTGGTCTCCACCACGTCATAGCCCTCAAGTTTTGCAACAAGATGTGCTGCAGTTGTTTTGCCAATCCCTGGTGGCCCATGAATCATGACTGCCCGATAAAGACCGGACCCATCCTTTCCGGGCAACTTGAAGTTCGCTTTGGCATTCCTTCGCCAGTTGCGCAACCAGGTCTGAAGTTTTTCCACTTGGCCTTTGTTACCACAGAGCATATTAAGGGATGTCGGCGCGTATTTCGTCGTCCACAGACGGTCATCCACCTTGGGTGCCTGAGAGCTTGAAGGTGGCTGAGAACTTTTTGTCTGAACAGCGTTGGCCTGTGATCTCTTCTTCTCTTCCTCCTCTATCTCCGCAGCCATAGCTCGGACCTTCTGCTCCTCAGCTTTCCTTTTGGCCTCGTATTGTTCAGCAGCCTTGCCATTACCACCATTGGCAGGAAGTTTTCTGATCAGTTCAAAGAGACCGTCCTCGTTGATTGTCTTAATGTTGTAGTCTCGAATAGTTTTGAGCTTTTTGGGGCCAGCATCGTTTCCTAGAACAACGTAACTCGTCTTGGAACTGGGGGCAGTAGTGACCTTTCCTCCATAGCGCTTGACGAGGGCCTGCCCTTCTTCGCGGCCTAATGTATCCAGAATTCCCGTGAACACAAATGATAATCCAGCCAGACAATTTGGTGCACCAACAGGTATTTCCTTTGTTCCAGCAGCAGGGGGATCACGCGATCGTTGGGCCTGGGCTGCGAAGTTGAATTTCTTCTTCTCATCAGAGTCTGGAGGCGGCGAAGGTGGTTTCACAGTTGGAATGCTGTCAAGAATGTCCTGGATCTCTTTACTCTCTGGCCGATCATTTTTCGAAGGAGTGGCCTTTTGTTTTTTGGGTGCGGACGAAGTCTGTGTGTCTGCACCTTTCTTGACATCACGCGATTTTCCATCCTCGTCTTTGTCCAAAAGAGCTTCTGACTTCCGTTTTCTTCCACGTCTTGCTGCTGGAGCTTCTGGGGCGTCATCCATTTCCACGTCTTCATCGTCTTGTACAGCAGTTTGCTTTTTCTCTTGCTTCCCAGATGCCGCCACAGGAGGCCGTACAATGAGGTCATCAGAATCATTTCCACTTTTCTCCTCAACATAGTCATCGTCGGCTCGACCAGACTTTCCGTATTCGGCGGCAAAGATATCATCCCCACCAAGATCCTCATCGTCCTCAATCAGGTAGGGTGTATCCTTTGTATCCCCCGGCTTTTCCTCGTTCCTAGCCAAAGATGGCTCCTTGGCTTGCTTCGCCTTAGGCGTACCCTTCTCGCCACTTCCGTTAGTGGTCTTGTTGACCGGTGGCTTGCCATCATTTTTCTCGCTCTGCTTTTTTGGCGGTCGCCCTCTTTTCTTGCTAGACGAAAAATACTCGGACGTAGTGGTGGGTTCGCCTTTTGTCTCTTCCTTCTTCCTGCACCCCATGAGTCAGTATTGCACGACCACCGATGAACTCGTGAAGGTCCTTACTCTTGCTTTGTTCCTATGACTTTGGCCGGTGGCGTCTTAGTATTTTCGACTTCCTCATCCTCACTGTCATCAATCACCTTTCTGCTGCCTATAATATTAATTGTGTCAGATTAAAGTATAGATATGAAGGATTCACATTCTCTTACGTCTCTTCCGGGCAGTGGATGGATCCTGGATAAATCATTTGTAATTAGCAAAATTGAGTTCTTGCAACAAGGGCAATTTAGCAACTTGGGCACAACTTGGATAGACCAGAAATCAAATGTTCAGACTTAAACAATGAGATTCCACGAGCGTGGCAGATAAATTAGACCTTCACGCACCTCTTTCTTTGCCGGGGTCTTCGCAGCCGACCCATGGGAGTCCTGGCTGCTCTTAGGACCGAAAAAGTTCCTTATGTCAACGGGCATTCTGATTTTTGAACCATATAGCCCTATCTAACAAAACGAAAATAGACAAAAAAAGAGGTAGGGCAGCTGGTTAAAACAGATATCACGGCCCAGGAGCTCGTGCTGCCTACCAGCTCTCCAGATTTGGGAAACACGTCCATTCGCGGGGAGACGCGCATCGCGAAGCCAGCATCATGATTACATAATATACGCATGTGGGTCACGTGAATGAGCCTCTTTTGCTCCTTTTGGACATCCCCGAACATTCCCGCAACGACAAGCGGCAGATTCATACGATAAGCAAGGTGCAGCTTACGTTCTCTTCAGCTGAGGATTCACATGTCCCTGTGTGAAATATTCAAAGTTGAAGATGTTTGCTAAGCCTCAATTGGGCCTTCTGAGGCCCTCGTGTGAGTGCTACTCTTTTTTCCTAGCTGGATGTCAACTCCCATACTCATATTGACTTACCTTGTGTTATAGACTCAGCGCCCTCTTTTGCATACTTCTCACCGTTTGCGCGATGTTTTTCAACGACGTCACCAGCTCTGGACTGGCTTACTCCAAAGTACATGGAGAAGTCAAAGTCTCCCAAGGGTCGCCCGAGGATGCACACCGGTGGCTCGACTCGAGGTACTACCGTTGTTTGGGGTGACTACGGCCTGCGTATGAAGGACCATGACCGGCGAGTGTCTGCAGCTCAGCTAAAGCTCGGCGCGGAGACGATCAAGCAGCGATTACGAGGAATGAACTACAAGCTGTATACGAGAGTCAGCGCCAACATCGGCGTCTATACGAAAGGAAATGAGATGCGAATGGGTAAAGGAAAGGGAAAATTCGACTACTGGGCGGCAAGAATTCCTGTCAGTAGGATTGTTTTTGAACTGAAGGGTGACTTGCACGAAAAAGTGGCTCGGGAAGCATTCAGATTGGCTGCTCACAAACTGCCTGGTATGTCCAATATTCTCATTGGGAATGACGGAATGGTACGCTGATTTGAAATTTGTAGGGCTGTGGGAGTTTGTGAAGAAGGGTGATCCGCCAGTCGTTGGTATAACAAAATTGGGCAATGGCGTCACGTTGGAGAGCCTCAAGAAACCGCGCAGAGCAGTACCTCTCCCCATGCCGAATTCAGCCAACTCGAATTCAACCACCTCGAATTCAACCGCCTCGTCACAAACCGCCTCTTCCAGCACGTCTCCTGCTCAATAAATTAGGCAAGCTTCTACCGAACGGGCTCGTCATCGGAAGATGAATTCGAGAGGCAATCTATGCACCGACCCCTGAGCCGGGCCCGTATCTTTGTGCCGTCCTACTTCGCCTCGTTTCTTCATCGTTTCCCTGCGACTCAGGGTTCAGATCTTATGTACAATAACATTAGCGTCATTTTGTGTTATTTTGCGGTGCAACGGTGTCCATATCAGGAATAGCATGAAACAAAAGGAAAGCTGCTTATATTATCAAATATACCTTTGTTAACCTGACCTGAGATATTGGTAGTTGTCCCCGCAAAAGCGGGTTCCACAGTTGAGTCTCTGTCAAGCGTCTCATTTCCTCGATTATAATCTGACAGTATCTTCATCTCGCTGACCGTGTGCTTCTCATTGGCTGCATTTGAACAACCGTCCCTGATTAGCCATTAGACAAAAAAAAAACCGATGAAACATCACGCCTACCTCCGAGTTGCCCCCTCTCCTTAGCGGGTGACACTGTGACTGTGCGAATGGATTCGTACCTAACGCCAATATCACAATTAGAACTGAACGATCCCGAGTAGCTGCTTCTCATTCTAGAAACATTTTAAAGATACGAAATAAGGCATGTACGGTCGTAAAACAAAGAGATAAATGAGAATACGGGGGGCTACTACTCACTGGGAACTCTCTCCTCCAGGCTCCAGGTCGGTGAGTTCAGGAGACATAATAATGATAAGTGCGTTGATCGACACAGTTCGATTGAGGATGCAATTGGTCTGCAATTCGATGAAGTACTAGTATTTTTCTAAGAATTTTTTTATTTCTTTCTCCGAATTGCAGGTTCAGCAGGGCTGTGTACCTGTGGACATATCGATGATGTACTTGGGTACGATGACGTAACCTATACCTCTCAGCCAGCGAAGAACACAAAAGACATCAGGAACCAGTGTGGCCTTTCGAATTATTATACTCAAAAGACAAATCTGGGGCGTCTTATTTGCTAGCTCCAGATTATATATAGTACAACCGAGACAAGAAATACAAAGTTCCCATGCAGAATCAAAAACCCCATTTCGCCGATTGAATCCATGCTTTACATGATTTTTTTTTTGCGCCATTACCACACTCATAACGCGTTTTTCACGATGCCCTTCTTCCGAATTAAAAGTCCATTCCCATCAAGTACCTGGCAGCAAAGATTAGTTTGTGATCAGCTCTCAAGATGTGTCAGATGGAAGACAAACCCTTCATAGATACGCATAAACTTGGCGACAAAGGCCTCTAGGTGGAAGATGACTTTCTGTAGGTGAAGGTTAGAGTAGCGTTTTAGAAGTCATAATGCTGCTCCATCACTCACACTCCCGAGTTTTATTCTGTGTTCGTAGAAAGCAGACCATTTGATTACGTCTGGTTTTAGAGCATCATCGACTTTAGCAATTAGTTTGAACGTCAACGTCTGAATCTAAGTTAGCTCTAAGCCTGCATGAAACCACGCATAATTCCATACCTTGAGGATGGTTGTAGGAGGTATGCAATGAGTCAAGAGGTCGTAGAGTCTTGCGCGGACCTGTAATAGCCGTGCCGGTGACCGCTCTGCTAATATCTCATCTGCTGTCAGTGAGATGAGAGCCTCCCAGTCAGGAGGAGGAATTGGAGTTTTGTCGGTGACTTTCTCACTACATGCGCATGTCATTAGCGTGAGACTTTGTAGAAATGGATGCAAAAACGTACTTTTGTGCGTAGACGGCCTCGAACATGAGTAATGCCCGCCGCAAATTCCGCCCACTCTCCTTCGCGATTCTTTTATTGAGCCCATCCACTTCAGCCCACCCTTCTCTCTTACCAGCCATCCTCAAAACCGAACAAATTTCCTCTTCCGTCGGCGCTGAGACCCTGACCAGCAGGGTCCGGGAGCGGATAGGGGCGATGATATTTGACGTGCTGTTTGCCAGTAATATCAACCTCAAATTTGGACTGTACTTCTCCATCGTCCGCCTCAAGGCGGCTTGCGCATCGCGCGTCAGATGGTCGGCTTCGTTGATCACAACAACCTTGAAGCGCTGTTTCGCGGAAAGGTCAACCTGCTGAGTTTGGGCGACCTCTTTGAGCAGCTCCTGTATAACCACGCGATCATAATTCCCCACGTCCGCCGGCGTAATCTCAAGGTGGTAGACTGAAGAGACAATGTTGAACTCAAGCTTCGGTTGCTGGTTGTCTGGAATACGCGAGCGTCGATCTTGATCTTCTCCACTCCAGGCCCGTATAGTTCCTTAAGTGTTGCTATTACGCGAGTCTTCTTGCCCGCACCCGAGGGCCCGTAAACCAGAAGGTGAGGGAAATCGCCACTCTGAGCCTGTACCAAGGAGTAAAAGTGAGCGCAAGCTTCTCAAATAGAATACGTGCGATGGATCAGCGGCGCACCAGTGACTTCAATCGCGCTGAGAGCTCATGGTGATAAGAAAGAGAATCAAGGGTCCTAGGCCGCAACTTGTCCACCAGGAGAGCCATTGTGCAGGCTTATTGGTGGCAAAGCACTGAGATCAGCTGTATAGGTTTTTGAGGAGCACCTTGAGTTATACCTACTCAGTCATAAGCTATGGAGTAGAGGCATTCGGAACTTTTGGCGTAGTAACGCGTCGAGACGCGCCGCACTTAAATGATGGCCCGTGCACGAGATCTGAGGGCGGTGTATCCGCTGTTCCGGAGCTTCCTTTGCTTGAATACGAAAAGTGGTTCAGATGGGTGTCCCCATCATTTGAGTACAAATTCATATCTAGAAACCTTAGCTTGAGTATATGGTTTCTACTATCCATGCATCTCTTTGCAGAAATCGCCGATATTTTATTCGACGGGTTGTTCTCCAGTTATATACAGTACATTCAAGTGGTCATCCGCAAGCGGTGCTAGTACAGCAGCTGCCCTGGTGGGAATGATTCCAGATCCCAGATTTCCGATGCCTGCTGCTTAAGCCGCTCATCTTAGAGAGTGGAGAAAAGTCTAGCTTGATGTCCATTTCATACAGTAGTACATTACATATTTGATATGAACTGGGACGCCGATTATGCTCGGGAATTTGTTGAGGGGTTGGAACATCCTCACCCAGAGGGTGTAGGTCGTAGGACGCCGTTATCGTCATATCGTGCTTCTGTTATCGTCCCTATCAGCATCTATATCAAACACAATATCCGGGGTCATTTTGCTTACTGAAGAAGGTATAGGACAACGTAATGGTGTCAATGCCCTTCATGTTTGGGTCCTTTACGAAGTCCGGATCGATGAAAAAGAAGACCGGCATGTCCACAGACTCGCCAGCATTCAGCTTCTGCTCCTCGAAACAGAAGCATTGTATTTTACTGAAATATGGTGCCACTTGAGCCGGAGTCACGCTATAGGTTGCAACACCGATGATATCTGTTGGTCCATTGTTTGTCGCGGTATAGAATGCCAGCGCCGTCTCGCCTGGAAGCACGCGAACTTCCCGCTGCTGTGGTGTAAACTTCCATGGCAAAACGTCTGATACCGAGCCATTGAAGGTAACGCGAATGCGGCGAGCGTCCGTTACAGGTTTTAAACGTGAAGCTGTATCACCATCGCCAGTGAGATGAGTTTGAATAGGTTGACCGCCCCAGCCAGTCTGCTGGCAAATCTATACCATATAATCAAGTCAGTCGAGTCCTTCATGGGAGAAATACTTGGGCAGGAGCAGTATGTGCTAACCATCTTGTAGAACGGGACAGATCCATATGCAAGCGCAACGGTGCCCACGATGACACTGATTGTGTAATATCTAGGACCAATTGGTACAAGGTTCCGCTTTTAGATACAAAATAAAGCCATCATCAAATACTTACAGGGTGGATTTGTTTCTTTTGACAGACTCTGGGCTGCTATATGGTGTTGACGGGATCTGCTGCCGCAAAGACGGCTGTTGTGAAAACCATCTCTGGAATCCTTGAGAGCGGGCATTACCCGTTAATCGCTGGAGATGGTAAATGTCCCAGCATGAGAGACATCGCCCTGTTGACCGGGCCAGACGAACTACCATATTTCAAGAGACCAAATTCAGTCTGAAAATCTCACCATTACTGTCACTGAGAAGCATGATCGTAAGTTCGGGGAGCTCGAGGCAGGCTCGCAACCACGTGATGTGTCTTGGCGGCCTTGGAAGTGGATTACTCCCGTCCGGCGCTTGCCGCAAATCAACTTCGAGATTTTGTAAATAGCAAAAGGGATGGACTCCCGTTAATGCTTCTACACTGCACGCCCTCAAAAAAGGTAATAGAAAATAGTGGCTAGTTACGCCAAAGAATGTGCAGGCCAAAGAACTCAGGTGAGAAAATGCCCAATTGGCTTGTTCCGGGTTCTTTTTTGTCTCCTTTTCAATCTCCTATAGGATGATGCGGCCACTTTGAAACTATTATGATGTCTAAGGAATGCGCTCTTTCTTGGCTTAAGCTGCATCGGTATGGTTAAGCAATTGATATTCAATTTGTATTTCTATTACTCGCAGTTATAAGGCCAATAAACCATTAATAATACACCAAGTAAACTACATAATCATTCAAAGTATGCTCCCCACCACATGAGCTCTGCACGGCATCTTCTATAATAAATCCATCCCAAACCAAAAATGCATCAATCAGATTCTATATCGTGTTGTAGTCCATCAAGTAATCTTGCGCGCACCTTTGGGGGTTGATGTTACTCAAAATAGAGGCCCTCCTTCTCACCGGAAGCTTCGAAGTGCCTGAGAGATTCTAAGGATGAATAAGCGTCTCATAAACCTACCCCATAACGCTGGCAAGCACTCTGCCAAAGACGCCCCGAACCATTTCCGGTCGTTCCTTAATACAGGTAAGGACAATTGCTGCACTAAGAGCAAAGGCAAACTGTTCCCGCCATTGATACTGCAAACAGGTGTTAGTGATACAGGTCCCGCAGCATGCCTCGACAGGCATTCGAAAACAATGAACGTGAAGCAGGCTTGGGCTAGAACTCTGGTTTGCTAGCCCTAGTGGTACAGAGTTGCATCGAGGGTCGGACTGAGCAACACATACCTTCTTATCATACCGCCGAGGTAACAAAGTTGCTGCAGCTCGAGGTGCTACGAAGAAAGCAATCTCTTGTCTCCTGTGGGCACTCTCAGCCAATATACTCCAGCCGCACATTAGGCATCCTGCGCCGACACATAGGCCTGAGTCCCACATCATCGGCGTCACCGTTTTCGCGTCGAAGAGCCTTGGCCCTAATCTTGTACGCGCCAGGCAGACAGAATAATAGAAAATGCTCACAAAGAGAGCGAGGAATGACGAAGATCGCATTGCATCTTTGACAGCACGAATGCAGGCAGTTGGGGACTGCCTGGAACGCAACCGCAGAAGGAGATGTAGGGGGAGATACGTCGCCAAAGCAAACTTGAAGGTTCGTAGAAAGCGAGAAGCTGCATGCCATTCACAGCTCGGGCCGCATCCCATGTGTACCATCTCACAAGGAATCGGAATAGTTGTGGCGGGATCGCCCCATTCAATTGGCCAGCCGTAGTCCTCACACATTGATCCAAGCAATGGAGCTTGGCCGGTATCTTTACCGTATACGAATTCTCCTCTTCTGGCGCGACGAAGGGCCTCGATCAATCTGGAGTCGACCTGAGCAGCCTCTCCAATCCATTTTGCATAGGAACGCGGAAGTCTCTCGGGCAGATAGAACCATGCCCACATCACCACTGCTGCGCTTCCAGCAAAAAGACCAGCATCCGCAAGTTGCGGAGCCATTGATTCCACCCGTGTCCACCGATTCCGGGATTTCCGTCGGCTCTTCCAGCGATCCCATGCAATACAAGCGACCACATCCAACGCCCTGGTGAACGAAAAGAGGGTCAGGTCTAAGGTTCTCCCAGCAAGTTCATGATGTTTCAATCTTTCCAGATCGCTGTCATGTGCGGGCAGCGCCTCTCCTTGTCTTTGAGAATCATGATTCTCGGTGGTACTATCAGCACGAGGGCTACCACGCTTCCGGTTAAGTAGCTGGAATCCTATCCACGCAGAAATAAAGGCAGAAAAGAAGCGAATGAGGCGCACAAAGCCTCTGGATGGCCGCAACGACGCTTGCGAACTCCATTGGCGAAATATCGAGTAGACTTGGTAGCACAATAGAGGCAGCCACGTGGCGCCACCTACCAAGGCAGCGCAGAAGGTTGGGAATCTGTTCAGACCCCAGCCTCCCAGGAGGACTCGAACCAGCTGTGAGAAATTCGAGTCAGCTATTCTTGCCGGTGAAGGGACCATGGTGAGTTAGAGGCCATACCTCCTTGAATTTTTGCTTGCTATCAACATCCTTTCTCTGAAGACGCGACAACCAAGAGAGCAACCTCGGGGTCGTTGAAGTCAAATAGCCAAGTACATAAGCACGCAGGACCCTGGAAGGACAGAAAATCACAAGAGCTATCAGTATGACGTTGTAATTCGAGATCTGGACAATCAGGCTGGTGTCACAAGGTGTGAGCATACGGGTTGATAATCCTAGCATTGGTAATCTTTCCAGCGTGAGGTGCCATGGCGCCGCTTTACGCTATGTCCTGCATACCGGGCTCAGTGCTATGCTATCCCTAATAAGACTGCGCGGGTTAATTAGGTACCTGTCCATGGAAGGCTCTCTATTCGCAACATCAATAACAAAGATCAATGGCGCTCCACAATATCTCAGAACATCACAGACGTCACATACGGTAGAAAATGTATGAATTGCAGAATATGAGTATGAATCAGGGAAGCAGGGATGAATATAGACTGTCTGCAAGATTCATGTGAAAAAGCAGCTAAATGGGGCTAAGAGATCTGACTAGGCGCCGCTATTGCCAAGGTGCCAGATGTGCTTGCTGATCTAAGGCTATGATTCCGCTTCAAAAACGTACCGTTCGGACAAGACCGGGGCGATGGATTCAGTACTCCGTACTCCGTAGTAGTGTAATAAACAGAGACTGCAAATTCAGCCTCGGTTCTCCCCGTCTGCTAGCCTGGATCAGGGGTACGCGGCAGAAACGACGATCCGAGTTGGAGGGAGGTACGGAATTGTTTACTGCCGTCGACGACAGGGTTGAGAGGGCACACTGCGCAAGGAGGTGTGCGACTGAAATCTGATGGGCTTGGATCACGATTCAGCAGGGTCTCGTTCGAGAATGTGGGTATGGACTATGGAGTACGGAGTACGGAGTACCTGCCTGCATGCCGGCCTCGTGCGTGCGAGAGAGAGGAAGGGCGTCCGGTAATGTAACATAACGCGAGGACAAAGCGCTCTCCCGCATTGGCGCAGCGCAGGCCCCGTGTAAGATTGGTATTGGGGTTACGTCACGCGACCTCCGTGCTGCTCTGCGGCGGCAGAAGTTTGCATGTGATTGTCACTCGACTCCCTCCGGCACTCTCGATACCGCCGGCCTTAGCTCTCCACATATCGGCCAACTCCACAATCTCCGTTTCAAGATCTATACCTGGTTCTTATTTCTTTGTCGATGCTTTGCGCTACTGGGAAATCGACCCTTTTCGAGCGCTTATCTCACACCTCAGTGGGCGCGCGCTGTCTTCCCCATATCGCACCCCGCTTTCCTCGCCGCAGCGTCGTCTGATTGCGAAGAGACACAAAACTACCTTGTATCCTCCCTGCGCATCACCTGTATATACGCGATCAATTCGTGTACTTCAGTCTGCCGCCCTCTGTTGCATTCGTTTTGACTGTGAACATCCTCAGCATTGCTTTTCCTTCGGGAAGGCATGTTGATTCTTACCTGGCCGAAGCCCGCCGCGAAGACAGAGAATAGCAGGTATTACTGCTGAAATTAGGCTTGGGCATACTCCCTGTCATGAACGCAACTGGATCTGAAGCCCGTAATGGGCGCACGGGAGCTTCTAGCCAACAAACGGGTCCTTTTGGATGTGCGTGCTGATCGCATCATCTTGAATTTATTTATCAACTCCGCAGCTGATTCTTGATATGCAGATTCGTTTTTCTCACCACAAGACACGCCATACGATGTCGGCCCTGCCCCTCCACCGGGACCTGCTCTCCTCGACGATAGCGAGTCTAACATGCTTGATAACTTCTTCACCACACTTAATTCGAGCCATCTTGATGCGAGTGACGCTTGGTTTGGTGACCAGACCCAAGACAAGGGGACAGGAGCCCTTGGGCTCGAGTGGCCAGATGAGCTTCCCCAGATATTCGAAGGCTCAACAACATCACTATCCCAGCCATCCCTTCTACCTTACAGTGCGTCGAAAGGAGGAGGTGATTCGACGAATAACGGCATGAGCACAAGCTCGGATATACTAGCTGCAGCTTCAATGCTCTATCAGAACGGAATGAATACATCTAATTTCGGATCAACGTCCACGCATCATTTCTTCTCTGACAATGCCTTACCTGGAATGAATGGGGCTTTCTCCGGTGCATCAGGTTTCGTCAAGCAAGAGAGGTCAGATGATCATCATACGCCGGCAGACTCCAGCCCTCGAAGTTCTCGGAAACGCCTCTTACGAGGCCAGCATACAGAAGTCTTCAATGTGCAGGAACCTGCACCGCTAGATCCGCAGGCGAGCGCAAAATTCAGAACTCTCCGCTGGGGATCGGATGCTAGTTTTGTTGACCAGGGCTACATGGCCCCTCCAGATGTGCCGAACGAGGAGGAACGCACCAAAGACCTGTTGAATAAGTTGGAGTGTCTCGAGCCGCAAACCAGCACAAACAACACAAGAGCCCCAACGCCGGTGAGGATGTTCGAAAGTTCTCATAGAGATTGGACCGGTCTGAATGGGGCGCATCTGCCTCATGCCCTCCAAAATGGGGACCCCGACAACCACGACAACAGTATGCCGCCGAAGAAGCGGTTAAAGACTAAAACCAAGGAGGCTGATGATTCTGATGAGAATGGTACTCTCTCAAAGTCCAAAAGACCGAAGAGTTCCGGCAGCAACAAAGCCAGACGAGCATCCGGTGAAAATTCCTCGCGAAAGCCGAAACTGCAACAGGGCAACAAACCTGCACGAGAGAATTTGACAGAAGAGCAGAAACGTACAAATCATATTTTATCAGAACAGAAGCGACGAAATCTCATCAAACAGGGCTTTGATGAACTCTGTTCACTTGTTCCTGAACTACGAGGCGGTGGATTCAGTAAGAGCGCCATGCTCGCCCAAGCTGCAAACTGGCTTGAGGATATCTTGCGGGGGAACGAGCTGCTGAAGACTCAACTTGCGGAGTTGAAAGCAATGAATGGCTTTATAATGCCGAGATGACCTGTGACTTCACCGCCTTTCAGCACCTTCCTGATCTCTCTTCTTACTCTCTCTGCACTACTATGTACTGTTCCATCATGCCAGTCCAGCTGCTCTGGGGCGGGTACTCAGATTTGAAGCCAGAGGACCAGCATTTCTATTCTGTCATTCTCGAGTTGAAATACCCTGGCACATTGGTATCGGATGCCAGGGATTTTCTTTGAATACGGTACATAATGCATTAGGCGGTGCCGCTTGTACAGGATTATTAAAACCGAGCTTGGAGGTTCCTGTTTTGGATACATAGGAAAATATCACAGGGCATGGATGTATAAGTCTATAACTTTTACGAGTGAAATATTTTTAATGATAATATGAGATCTTGTTCTCCAATGGGTTTTCATGATTTTTTCCATTTGGATACATCAAGGTTTATTTTCAAAATTGTCATCATGATGCGGACACCACTTATCAGGCAGGTGCTGCTCCCCAAAAAGGGTTTAATGCTGGAGCGAGATATTGGTGGGTGGAAAAAACCTGTCTACCTAGGTAGGCAGGCGTGACTTGTCTCCCAGCTGTAGGTCGGCAGTTGCCTGAAAAGTACTTTTCAAGTTGAACTTGCCCTTCTCTTGCCCTTCTCTTCCCCTCATTGTAACCATCAACCTTGAAGACTTCCAAGGTTCCTATTTGGTCACTGAAGTTAAAACCAGAATCGCTGGTAATCAATCCAGATCGTGTTCTTGTATGATAACCATTAACCATCCTCATTTATCTGCATTGTTTAGCAATCAAATGATAAATGCAATCATGGCCAACCAAGCAGACAACAGGTCTAGACGCTCTACTCCTAGTCAAAAGCCCAGGAGAAAAGAAGGGATGGGGGCATCTAGTGAAGACAACGTGTCAACCTGGGCAAGCTATCATTCACACTAGGGGTTCACTAGATAACCTAGGGTTTTTTTTTCCCCCCTTTGTGCCCCAATTTGGTTGACAGAACGTTTCTGATGCTTTCCCACCAGCACAAAGCTGGAAGCCAGGAGACTCACAGGAGACTGCTGCTGGCTTTGTGGAGGCATGCCACCATACGCAGTGCATATCTTGGCGAAGTCTGATCCTGCGGTATATCTCTGCCACCTACATGGAAAGAATTATGCCAATCAACTCACTTTCTATAGATCTCAGTTCTGTTTGCCCGTGACTTCATAGATGTCGAGCTTACTGGCCCCCCGTAACGCCATAGCGCTTTGTGGTCTCTGCCATACGAATTTCGACTACAATCAGGATCCGGGTTGGACTTTTTTATCCGACCGATCTCAAATTCTTTACTCAGTTCGAGTTTGAAGATCGAGAACGCATTCGCCTCGAGCGAGCATCGGGCCTGATCCCAATAAGGAAAATACCTGACGCAGCCACATATCTCAGTCGGCAGGTTACGGACGTCTTGCTCTTTCTATTCTCTCTGTATTGTTAGAGGCGGAATGGGTTGTCAGAGAACGTCTCTCCTTACGTGCCTGTATCAAGTCATGGGAATACAGTTATTGTGGATAGAAAGTAAGGTGTTGTCTTTGCTAAACTGCAAAGTGTTGTTATAACCTCTATAGAGACTGTTATCATTTAGTTCCCCGTACGCCAGTAATAATTATTAAAATACAGCGCCACTCAGTGGCAGTTGTGTCAGTAAATAATGGGTCTAAAATGGCTGCTGACACGATGGCCCACAGCGGGGAGGACGGTTGGCGGGAGCTACTCCGTAGTAGGCACCTCGCCTTGGCTGACATGTGAAGGTGCTTTGTGCAACGCTGCAGCAGACGCGTCCTAAGTCACACACCAAGTCATTTATCATTGCCTCCATCTGAACCTGAGCTGCCAGATTCTAGAATCATTATTCATCGTTGAATCAGCCTCTGCCGTCGTTTATTGCCCGCCCATTCGACCGTCCCCTGCAGCTCGCGCGTCGACAATAACAATGGCTCCGAAAAGAAAGCGATCAGATGATGATGACGGGGCGACAGCGCAGAACAAGCGATTTGCATACCTCAAACCTCGTGTCCGTCACATTTCGCAGCGTACGATCAAGTCTAAATGGACCACTCTTCCGGAGCCAGTCCAGGAGAAGGTCCGCGAGATGTTCCGATCACTAGAGCGCCCCGTCATCGTGCGACATCGCGATGAGCGCAAACGAATTGAGGCCCAGACAGCAGTCGCTGCAGTCGTGAAAAAGTACGTTCCAATGGCGCATACTATCCTGCAAATGGAGAGGATGATATTGGGTTGCTTTTACTGTCTACATGGCGAATTTGAAGCTGATTTCTTCGCGATCTTTTTTAGTCTTGGGCGACGGCTGCCTCGAATGCCATTTCCCCCTGTTACAAAGGATACCAATTTCGACTACGAATCCTTACTTCACGAGCATGTATGTTGGCTGTGCCCAGACAATTCTAAGCGGGCTTCACTGATAATAAATTCATCATCCAGCGGTCCTTAGAGGCACAATTATCCACAACGACAAACGGCATTGACCTCTTGAAAATGGAAATCGCGAAGGAGGAGGCATTGCTAGCAAAGGAGACGAAACAACTGGAAGAAATGGAGAAGAATGCGAAAAGGGCGGAGGCAGAACGGAAGAGGCAGATGAAAAATGTACGTCGTCTAAAACCCGTATCCTGTCTGCTCTCTTGCGCCATAACCTCGCTAATGCATGTTTCATTCACTAGGAACATCCTGTCCTCCGGCATATCGACAGTTTACCACAACATCAAGCAGGATCGTCCGCCCCTTTTTCAGTTATAGACGGCCAGGATGGTGACACGGCACTTTGTGATGTATGGCAGGAATTAGCCCTTCCCTTATGTGTGTTT
The DNA here is from genome assembly GCF_000968595.1 of Rasamsonia emersonii CBS 393.64. Lineage (NCBI taxonomy): Eukaryota > Fungi > Ascomycota > Eurotiomycetes > Eurotiales > Trichocomaceae > Rasamsonia > Rasamsonia emersonii. Next base: position 31,353 of record NW_013562624.1, on the reverse strand, counting down.
GCTAATAGCCTAAACAGGTTAAACCTGACCCGGAGCTTCTATCATTGGTAACGCAACTGAACGGGCACCTCCAGTCGATGCAGAACAACGTCACTCCATTTGTTGGACTAAAGGACGCAATCATACAAGCCCAGGTGGCTTTGGATCTGGTATCCATGCCTGCGGAATGAGTATAGCTCAAGGGACATGATCACTTATTGTGTATTACTTCTTTAGATGATATACCCCTGTAGTACTAGTACAGAACTTCTCAGATCAGCTACATAATTAATGAAAGGATAATCTTGTGATGTTTTCTTCATACGCATTCTGATAACTAAATAGGTAGTTAAGCAATACAAGAATGGGTGTCTTAAGATAAACGCAAGATCTTGTCGTACATATCCATACTCCTCACCTTATCATTATTAAAAGAAAAATAAGAGTCCCTAGGCCATAAGGTCAGCACAATTGACCTTCTACGCCGTTTTTTGTAATCAATACGATGAGAAATACGAGTAGGAAGCCCACCTGGAAAGGAGATAAAAACTGTACGAAGTAGGTCTGTGAGCCAAAATTTCCCAACACATATATACACACACATCTCCTTCCCGGGCGGGCTTCCTACCCAGATTTATGGCCATATCCATTGCCAACGTATGCCTCCTTTACCCTTCTAGAATATATCATTGCCCATACGACTCCATTTGCCAATTGGCACGTGTCTTGCTAATGCGAGGTTAGATAATAGTATGCTTACTAAGGCATTATAATTAATCCTGATTGGATGCCCCGGAAAGAGGAGCTTGGCCAAGCACCTCGATTTGCGGAGGGGAATCGGCGTGACGAGAGGATCATGTCCCACTGCGGCGACAGAACTCCGCAAGTTTAAACGCCTGCCTCGATTTAGCGTCTTCACTGCTTCTCCTCCTGTTCGATCTACTGCGTTGGTACCTGATATCAGTATCATTTCATGCCCATCAAAGCCGCAGAATTGTGGAACAGCGCCTTCCAACAAAGCGTCCTTCCCCGCATTTGGCCGGGATAGCTCGAGCCACCGATGACCGAGGCAAGCGCGACGCTGGCGAAAGCGCCAGCAGCAGAGGACAAGACCAATGCATCAACCGAACCGGCAAAGTCAAACGCTTCTGAGAATGAATCATCGTCAAAGGATTCGAACGCAAAGAGCGGAGAGCAGTCCTCGCCAACCACGAAGACGGAGGCGGCTGCTGCGCAGACGCACGCGAGCCCAAAGAAGCGTCGCAAAGTCAATCATGGTAAGTAAAAACGCACAAATTCTGCCTCACTGAGGTTCTGGATGAAGTGTCGCTGATCTGATTGTTCGTTATCAACAGCATGTGTCTATTGCCGACGTTCGGTGAGTAACACCGTCTTTGCAGGTTTCCTCAGCGCATCTCGTTGGCGCAATTACCTACTCGCATTATCCAGAAATTTTTATTTTCCTGAGCTGACAATGTACTGTGGTTGGACAGCATATGACTTGTGATTCGGTATGATCTTTCCTATTCGCCCCCCGTCGGACAAATGGAGCAGCCACATCTGATGCAGATGTGGATGTACAGGAGCGGCCGTGCACGCGATGCATAAAGCGCAACATAGGCCATCTCTGTCATGATGAGCCCCGAGAATCTTCGAAGCGGAATCGAAACGATCACGAGGAAGAGAGCACGTCGAACAATGATTTCACGAACTCGCAAGGTATGCCAGTATCAGACGCTGCTGGTAAGCAAATGCTCGCTGAGGGAGCTCTGAGTCTTCGGCCATCAACCGTGAACCCGCCGCAAGCTGTGCAGCCGGGGAATATATCTGGTGCAACAACCCAGAACTTAGAAGCCAACCCTCAGCCACGTGAGATGTGAAATCGCTATGTGTGATGATCCAATCTTCTAACTAGGGAAACAGTCTTCGCCTACAATGACTGGCAGCTCAGCGGGCAGAGTCAATTCCAAGACATGCATGCCTTCCATCCTTCCTACATGTTCAACGCGCCAGAAGTGACGAATGAGTATAATCTGCTCGGCGACTTCCTCAGCAATAGCCTGTTAGATGATAACTCCATGTATCAAGGGGATGATCTGCAGGGACTCTCCTCAGATTCATCTCTAATAAATTCAATGACGACAAACTTGAATGGAAATAACTTAGTCTTTCCACAGCAACAGCAGACACAGCCGGCGCCACAAACGCAAAATCAGAATGCTCAGGGGAACTCGATTCAGCGCCCCAGCTCTGCCGTGGCAAACGATAAAGCCAAAGAGACTTACTATATGACTGCTGCCGATCCGTCGGGGATGGACCCTCCGGAAGAGCGGATGAACAAGCTACTCAAGGCAAAGTACGATGCAGGAATGTTGAAACCATTCAACTATGTGAAGGGCTACGCAAGGTTGAACCAATACATGGAAAAGCACATGCAACCGGCATTACGACAGAAAATTCTTCGTCAGCTCGATAAATTCCGGCCGAAATTCCGCGAACGCATGCAAAGCCTCACGGATATCGAGCTGATCTACGTCGAAATGTGGTTTGAACGGAGCCTCATGGAGTACGACCGAGTTTTTGCCAGTATGGCTATCCCTGCCTGCTGCTGGAGACGAACTGGCGAAATATTCCGGGGAAACAAAGAGATGGCAGAGCTCATTAATGTGCCTATTGAAATGCTACGAGACGTGAGTCCATTCGGAATCGGGTGAAGTTGATGAAGCCATTATTAACTGTTTTTATTCTAGGGAAAGCTTGCCCTGCACGAAATTATTACAGAGGATCAACTCGTTAGCTACTGGGAAAAGTTTGGGGCCATTGCTTTTGATAGCTCTCAAAAAGCCATGCTCACAAGCTGCACCCTGAAGAGTCCGAATTCCGATAACTCCGGGCAGGGCATACCGTGTTGCTTTTCATTTACAATCCGTCGCGACCCATACAACATGTAAGGCGTCATAATTTCCACTGTATGTAATAATATTTGCTAACAAATTCTCCAGACCGGCACTTATTGTTGGGAACTTTTTACCAACACAAGGGAGGAAACGATGATGCAGCATGCCTACGAAGACTAAAGCAGTGAATTACGAAATGTATATTGTATCGTATATATTGATTATTCTTGTAGGACTATTCATGGCGTTACTGGCGTATATCTAGTCTCAATGCCATTGGCCAACGGAGATTCTCGATTGTCTTTCTACCAGGGTTTCCTCCTTCTCTTTAGATTTATGTGTCAAGGTTCCTCCACGGTCTAATTTTCATATGTCAACCGGCAGATATCAGTCAGATTAGGGGTTCACTAGATAACCTAGGTTTTTCTTTTGTGCCCCAATCTGTTTGACATCATAAATGTATTCCGGGAAGGCCTTCTGAGAGTAGCCGTGTCAGGTGAGCGCATCGCGCAGAACTTACCCGTCGTGGAAAGACGTAGCCAGGAAACTACATCACTCTGGCTTCTGGTAAACACGACGCAAAACCCTCCCTAAAGCCCTAAGGGCTTCGTTGTCTTGCTTGTTATCGCAGAACGGTATCTACAAGTTACCATGGCATGTTCATCAAATAGAGATTCCGATGAGAAAGCTGCATCTGTTTGTGGTAGGCTCTGCCATGTCAAGACCATTCAGAAGAAACAACAGTTTCCTGAAGTGCCACGATTTCTGTAAATATTTGCTGACTTGTTGAATTTCTGACTTCTCGCGAAATAGCATTTGTCGCGGATGTGCAAGTCCAGATCGCAGATATCCCGTCCTTTGCCTCGCTGGCTTTGGACAATGACGTTACCGATTCACTTCAACAATATCTTAATTGTCTTCCCTTGATACCTTCGTTACTTTCTGCTCGCTCTCGTCATTTGCTTGATCTGTCCGGTACAGCTCTATGGAATTCCTGCACTCGGCTGGCACGCATATTTGATGAAAGAGGAGGTGAAGGAGGTCACCTGAATTTGCTTACTCAAGGTATCTCAGGGCTATATCCGCGTAAATTGCATGGGATAATAAGTAGTGTCGCAGTGCAGGCTCTTTCGTTTCTGATGCTGGACAGCTGTGTGTTAAGAGGAGCAAATGAAAACATAAGCAGGTACCCATTTGTCAAGGTTACGGCTGGAACTAATTATTGGCCTCTGCAGATAATACAAGAGCTCTTCAGGTGGCACTAAAATGCGCAAAATTCTGTATTGGTTTGAGGTCCATATCCCAATGTCTGATCCAGGCTCATTTCTGGCGATAGAGAGCAAACAGCTACATCTGGGCTCGAAGATCCTCGAAAGGGCAGCTGCACGGATAGAGATACTCGAGACATGCCATAACGATAACAATGACGATTTCAGGAGCACCCAAGCTCTTTTCGCGAGATACTACCTGATTCGCGCTTTCCTCGTAATAAGTCCATTACAGCATTTCAAGAGGACCGGGGCTAACGTATACCTAGTCATCGCGTCAGGAGAAACCCCATCTTGCTGAGCACATGTTGTCTAAGATTCCTGAATCTGCTATTGAGAATGACCTTTATATGGCAGAAGAGGTCGCCGATCTGTGTAACAACATCGCAAAATGGGCGCTTCAGAGCAATAAGACAGAGTTGGCGATAGAATGGTTGCAAAGGGCGTCAAAAATGCTCAAAATTCTAGACACACGCAAGTCTGATTTCGATTTCCGACGCATTCATCTGGCCGTTCTTCAGACTCTTGGTAAGTCATATCCTGGATCGCCAGGTTGTTCAGACTTAGAAAATGAAGTCATGGCAGATCTTGGGAGGAATACAGAGGCCTTCCAGAGTCAAGCAATGGAAACAATGAAAATAATACAGAAGGTAGAGTTAGTTAACCTATTCACTGGAGATGGACCTCTCATGTGTCAAGCGTTATCCAAAGGAATTCCCGATCCTGGTATTACAGCTCGAAGCCATGTTAAAGCAAGGCCAACCAAATCATCAAGGCTTCTATGAGGGTGAGTGCGTTCCGTCAATATACAACGGCATTGTAACTTATCCATTGCGCTGAAGCCCTGGAAACTCTTATCCAAATCATGGAGCCTACAGAGCCGAACTTTCGAAGGTAATGTGCCTTCCGTCGTTGAGAGACTACTGCTGCTAAGTTTTATCTAGAGCTTTGTATTACATTCAAAAACTTTTTAACTGGAGGTATAACCTGAGCATTTTCCCTAGAAAGACAGTAACTGACCAGATAGTCCTCAACTATCCCTCGAGGCTCTAAGAGAACTGTTTCTGGAGAAGCATGCAGTCTATGATAATATGCCATGGATTGAAAGAAGCTTTGTTGCTGTAATCAGATTAGTTACTGCGGCATCGCTGGATACTCAGGATTGTTTGGAATTCCTCAACGATACAGCAACCAAGTTGAGCGACGCCTCGCGATTGTCCTTGAGCGCCACGGCTGCGGATGCGTCTTTGATTGTCAGAAAACACCAATCCTCTTCTCGATGGAAACTAACAATGGGCAACAGATCCTCTGGAAGAAGATCGAATCCGAGTTTTTGCAGAGAAACTTCTCAACGGCCCAAGAATGGTGCCGTTTTGGTCAGCATGTGATCTTCCAGCAGGCGAAGCTTGCGAACCGGTCCAAGATCTTAAGGTTAGACACACTGACTTCAAATTCAGCCATCAGCTCACGATTTTCACAAATAGGAAAATGGCACTCTGTGCGCTGGAAACGTCGGACAGTTATCTGGTGAAATACTGCTTTTACCAACTGCCGGAAGAAGGCCGATCTGACCCTTCGACTACGTACCTGATGTACAAGCTATCCTTGAAGGATGAAGATATCGACTCAGGTAGGACTGAAGAATCCACATTCTCAAGTTGTTGTCTCTGACCGCGAACTAGGGACGACATGCCTCGATTCCCTTTCCAAACTAGACGCGGAAGGAGGCATGGCGTATCTTCTCGCGTGCATATCCGAAGCGCAGTGTTCAGGGAACAGAAAACAGGCGATTATGGCGTTAGACCAAGTTCTGAAAAAGCAAGACCGTCTGGACAGTCAAAATACCAAGATCAGCTTGCCTGCCTTGTTGCGGTATGAGATCGCTGACGTTGTTGGTCTCATCGATTTACTAACCTGTTCAGCTGCACTGCTCGACTTATAGTACTCGAGATGAGAGAGAATCCAGTCAATGATCCAGCACTTAGAGAACGAGTGTGCACGATTTTCGAGCGTTGTAAGCCTCTTTTCGATCTTACAAAGAACTAACGCTAACCTAGCGCAGCAGTACTTGAAGCAGACAAGCACAATATCTCATGGAACAGTAATGGTTTCTCACTTGTCGAACTTGAGTGGTTTTCAAGCAACAGCTACAGGTTAGCCCTGGAGATGTGCAAACTATGGTCACCAGAATTGATCCTACGTCTGCTGGACGTGTCTATCAAGGTAATTATAAATATATATATATCAATAACCCATGCTCCAATAATCTCTCTCAAAAAAAAAAAAGAATAAATTTATACAGTACCATCGGCTGACTGCTGAACAGCTACTAGATCACTATCCAAACGACCTTGGCTCAGCCGTGCAAGCCGACCTTCGTCAGAGACGTATTTTATGTGACTTGCTCGCAGCGACAATGATCACAAAGCGTGCACGGCTTCAAAGTGATGTCTCTATCAGAGTCAGCTTCCCCGTTTACCATATGCTAACTGCTGAAGTCTCGCTACAACTTTCTATTTTGCCCTGTGCTGTACTGCACTGCACTGTACTGTACCCCGCAGAGAGATCACTAACTGGCTACTCTACAGGAAAGAGAATACCTAACCGTGCGAGCTCACGCACATAGTTTCCGCAATCTCATCCAACTGCAACTGAAGCAGCTAGATCGAAATCGAATTGTCGACGACGACGACAACGACGACGACAGTGACGGCAGTGACAAAACCGCTCATTCAATCTGGACAAAGCGCTACCAAGCAATACTATCACTCGACTTCGAGGCAGCCATCCAGCTGAAACAATGGAACGATCTCAGCTCGCTGGTTGAAGAAGCGCGCTCGATCGCAGACGACGACCTTCATCATTTATACGCGGTATTTGCGGACATGATGCTGTGTGCAGAAGAAGCGCGAGCGCCTGTTGAGAGGGTAATAAGGATTCTCGAGGTATGTTATCAGATAAGCTGCATATAACAAACCGGAAAACGTCCGTTACAGTATATTAATGTTGTTCATAATAATTAACAGCAAATCCTCCATGCAATCCGCACGTCGCAGCCTCAAATCCAAATCCCATCTGGCGATTCATCCAACTCTGAACGACGGCAGCGACGACGACACCTGCTCCCACGATACTTCCGCTGCCTATTCGAACTCGCATTGAGCGGGAAACAGAAAACAAAAACGTGCAGTGGCGGCAGCAGCAGCAGCATCTCTTCTAATTGTATTAGCACGGCCGTAGCGGAGCTAATCCTCGATCAAGCGTATATCCTTGCTCGGGATATGGCCATGGATATGAATATGAATAATATGAATATGAATACAAGCACAAGACACGGGGCAAACAACAGCAACAACAGCAACAACCCTGCCGACGAGCATGATCGCTATGATTATTATTATCCCCGTGAAGAACTCGAATACCTCAGCACAGAAGCCTTCAACCACGCCGTGGATCTCTACCATCTCTCCCTGCAGTCCAGATCCGAGGGGAACGCGGATACTGCACGACGCTGGGCACGCAAAGCCATCGAGTTGGCAGAACTCATTCGCGGCGAGGACGACGACAAGGACAAGGGGAAACTGGTGGATGAGCTGCGGGGGAGATTTGACGAGTTGTTGCAACAACAAACATAGACATAGTATATCATAGTATGCTGTCTATGCTGTCTATTCTGATTGTTTAATCATGGTCATGGTCATGGTCATGATGATGATAACGGAATTTGGTGGTTGATTATTCATCTCCTGTTCATCTTTTTTCTCTATTTTGTAATGGAAACAGATTGTGAGAATGGCCTTTAATTAATATTAATTAAACCTTAAATAAGAGTTACAAAAGAAACAAAAAAAAAAGAAGGCTGGGAGATTGTATCGAGCAAGTTCAATTCAACTGTTCAATCAAGAAAGCTGATTAATCAATCAACTACTTAGAATGGAATTCCCTACCTGCCTACTTACCTAGCTAGCTACCTAGATACATAGGTGACTAGCTAGGTTACTGTAAGTATGTACATACATACATAGGTACCTGTACCCACCTTCAATATCAGAATAATAAAAAACCGGAGTGTCTAGAGTCTAGACAAATAAACTACGAATCTTCTTCAAAGGCAGATGGATACGAAAACAAGAAAGAAACGTTTACAAGATGGGGGAAAAAAAGAAGATGGAAAAATGACAACATTCAATGACATTCGATCGAGCGAGCAAGTGCGTATGGATATCCCTCCCTCCCTTTCTCTCTCTCTTCCAGTTTCTTTCCAGAAAGGAGAGAGAGGTAGAGGCAGAGGGTTCGCTCGCTCGCTTGCTGTGCTGGGACTGACTCGAGCAAGGATTTCTTTCTCATCTCAATCAATCAATCAATCATGCTCAAGGTCCGTAAACGCGGGTATCTTCTAACTAAGTAAGAAAAAAAAAGGTCTATCTAGTAAGAATAGAAGAACAAAGTTAATAAGAAGACGAAGAGGGTAAAAGAAAAAAAAGTGGTAAAAAAAAGTGGTGAAGCGTCAAACATGAAAAACCCGCGAAAGAAGAAAAAAAAGAATTAAAAATAAATAAAAAGGCAACCCTCTTCCGCAAGCAAGCAAAGAGAAATAGAATGAAAGGAAACGAAAGAAAGGGACATAAAAATGATCGGTATTAAGTAAAAAAAAAAGAATCGCCAAGGCTCCTAAAACCCCAAGAGCCGAAACGAAAAAACAAAACCAGGCCGACAGTGACACGCTTGACCTTGGAACTTTTGCAACGCCAGTACACAAAGCAATCAACCACGAAATCGCATCAAGACGAAAACCCTAACCCAACGTGATCCAGCACAATGCAATCAAGTCCACCGGGCCTATCCCACGCCCTGTCACTGTAGAGAAAACATGGAAGAAATGAAAGGAGAAAAAAAAGAGTGAATATAAGAACGTTACTCCGAAGCCATCCCTGCTCCAGCCAACCGTCAACCCAAATTCAAAAAATTCAGTCGTAATGATGAAAAGAGTGCCGGAGATGATAGATGATCACCCCTCCCCGTCTGCGTCTAGAGAACGACTCCTCGATATCCTTCTGGATCCCTTCTGGCCTAACACCGGAGTGGACGGAACTCTTCTAGCAATCCTTGGTGGCTTGCTGGGAGTCGGTTCGGGCTTCTTCTCATTCTCCTTGCCGCTGCTATCGTTTTCCGTGTCCGCATTCGCTTGATGCCTCTTTGCCCGTTCACCCAAAGCGTGGATTGTGAGATCAAGCTCGCGCTGCAACTCCTTTGCACAACGTGGATACTCGGTAGACCCGTTGAGTTTCTTCCGGTACGCCCGCAACGTGCGGCAAACCTGCTCGGTTGACATGTTCAAGCTTCCGAACTCGCTTGTATTCTTCGTTCGTGACCGGAAGTCCAATGACGGGCGATGCAGATTACTGATGCTCGAAGTCCTGCTGAGGCCGTTCACTTTAGCCTTTGGGCTCGGAGGCGAAGGAGACCTTCCTCTGCCGTCTGAGATGACCGATGCTGGAGAGCGCCGGCTAGCAGGCAAAGGGCTTGGTGTATCCCCCCCTGTCGTGTTTCCATTCTTGTTCGTCGGCGGAGCCAGCGAGAACCGAGATCCCTTCCTTCGTATTCGGGGCGGCGACTGATCACGCACCGGTGTCGGTGTAGCTGCCGGGTTGTCCTGCCGCTGGAATCCCGCGAGCTCGGACCTTGAGAGAATGCGGCGAAGCGGAGGCTTTGCTGCCGTCAACTCCTTCGCAGGTGTCTCATCCTCCTCGCGGATATTCGCCTGAGAAAGCTCCTGGACCTGCTGCTGCTGGACGGACAGATCCCAAATCATCACAACACCATCCAGACCGGTGCTGATCAAAGTCCGCTTGGTGCCCGCCGCGGAATCAGATGGTCTGCTTTCCAACAGCATCACATCGCTGACGCCTTCTGAATGTCCAAATTCCCGGGTGAGGAGCGTGTCTCTATCAAAGTCATAGACCCGGATCGACTTATCGGTGGTTGAGACTCCAACAAGCAGTCGCGGGCTGTGTCCCGGAATTTCACTGCTTACAATCAACGAGCTCATCACCACCGCATCGTTTGTCTCTGGGTCGGATGCTCTGAATGAGTGGATATGTCGTCCCGAAGACACATCAAATCGCTGTATTTGCCGATCGATCGTGGAGACAATCAGGGTGTCGGGGTCATCACGAGCCAATGTCATCGAAACCGGCGACACTTTCAAGGTTATGACCTTCGACAGTATGAAGGCGGTAATGATCGATCCATCCGCCTCTCGCGTCGCCCTGTCCCGTATGATCACTGTCCGATCAGCGGAACAGGACAGTAATCGCTCCCCATCATTCATGAAGAGCACACGCCCCACGGCGCCGACGTGATCATCCATCGTCTGAATCAACTCGAACGCCTCCTCTGTTTTCTTGAAAAGTTGGACCATCCGGTCCCGACCGCAACTCACAACCAAACAATGACCGGGGCACGACAGGACGGCAATATCAGTCACCTCACCGCCATGAGCTCGCACCTCGTTGACGCATTTCCACGGGTTCGCGGATAGCACCTTCAGGACACCGTATCGATCACCAGATACGAACGAGTCCATCTCCTCAATAGCGCGCAAGACTTTAAGCTCATTAGAAACCTCATCATCGCTGGTCCCTAGCTGCTCGAGCTCAATTTTTCTCGTCGCCTGGCACTTGCCCTGCAGATTCCAAAAGTTGACAGTTCCCTCACAAGACCAGGTGAAAAAGTCCGCATCGTGGGCGTTCGGCATTTTAAGCGGTCCGACCCCTAGAACAGGGTCCCGGTGGGCGGGCATCAATGCCTCCATGAAACTTTGGTCGTCGTCGCTGCCTAAGGCATCGATAGGGGAGACATGGATCGCTCGTGTCGAGTCCACCGTCACCATATGCGTTGAGAGAAATCCCATAGATATGATGGCCGGTAATCTCCCCTTAGGACTTCCTGTATCATTCGAGCCATTCAGAGATGGCGATACAGACGTCAACATTGCCCGTAGCTCTTCAATTTGGAGTTTCAATGTTTTCCTGCCCCGACCGCCTAGCCATACCGTGCCCGTCTCAGAGTCTACAGCTATGGAGTAGACGCCGAACTCGAGACGCTTCACGCAAGTCAACTTCTGGGCGCCCTCAGTGTCGTCTAGGAAGCAGACTGCACCGCTCTCAGAGCAGATGATAGCTTCATAGTCCGAGATGCTGGAGACGCAGGTGAAAGTATGGTCGCCAAGAGGGCCTAATAGACAATTTCTCCCGGAAAGTGCCTTGGGAGCTGCGCCTGGGGAGTTCAAGAAGGCATCACCATTGGGACGCGGTTTCGTGGGAGACCCTGATGCTGCATCGGCGAGTCTCCAGACTTTGACATGTCGTATTCCGACCCTACCAGTCAATCAGTATTTAGATTCGAAAAAAGGCACGGGACGAGCGATGTCGTACGTGATCAGAGTCTGGCCCATCCAGCACATATCGCGGACAAAAGACGTGCACTTATTCGTGGAGTGGAGCTTAGCAGCTCCGGTTCGGAGGTTGATGGCCCAGACGAAGAGGAAGGCATCATTAATGTCGCCCAGCGTGGCCAGATATTGCGAATTGGAGCTGAACGCCAGACCGCGGACACCAAACGAATGCTCAGTTAGAATGGTCAGCGGAACATCACGTGGGGCATCTTTCGCCGTGGAGAAGATCAGGACACGGGGGTTATATCCTGTCTGTGTGAGGTCAGTCCAGTGCAATTCTTCGTGTATATAAATTATTTCCAAATTCTCACCTCTCCCACAGCTAGGAATCGCCCATTCGGACTGATTGCAACGCTCGTCACTGCCTTTATTCTCTCTCTGGACGTCCATGTCCTGGAACCAGTCGAATCGGCCCAGTCGCCTGACGGAGAGCTTCCATAGCAACTCGCACTGGCACCCAGCCTGCCAGGAGTAGATCTATTGCGGTTATCCGGGGTCGTCGGAGCCGGCTGCTGGTTGTAGAACGAAGTCACCGGATTGACCGGCGTCGCCGTCGGACGGGCCCGGAAGAAACGCTGACTGACGGTGCTGTCGGCATCGATCTCGGCCAGGATGGCAGCGGAGCCGACACAAAGGGCAAACGATCGGGTTGGTTCATGAGAAGAGAAGCCATTGGGCGTCGCCGTCGTCGTGCCGATCACCGTCTGAAGGGAGAGGGTTGCTTGATGGGGGGACGTCCTGGGGGATCGCGTGCCCGGTCTCAGTACGGGGGAGTTTGACGGCGTGATCTTGAGCGATGCTCCCGGCCCTGCTGCCAATTTGGTTTTCGCGCTCCACGAGTTATTTGCCATCACATCCAAGTACATGAGCCGGTCATTTCAGGAGACTGCATCGGTCGAGAGCGATTTCCACCTGGGACTATGCTTCGACCGTAGGATCAGCAGGGAGGCAAGGGCACGAATGTCTGCATGTGGAGATGGTCGCAGCAGTCGCTCGAGAAGGAGGAAGGGAGAATCGGAGGGCTGAAAAGGGCGGGGAGAGATGGTGGACGCGGTAAACAAAGGGCGGTAGAGACAGCGATAGGCGGTCGGGACAAAGAGCGAGAGGGTCGTCAGCGGCGAGTCGTCAGCGGAGAAGCCAGGATGAACCAGGTAAGGAGTGACGAAAGTGAGACTGGGCAAGAAGAAGACAAGGGATATGATTAAATCGGCGGCGTGGAGCGAGCAGAGCAGTAAACACGGAGCTGTGCAGCTGTGGAGGAGCGACTGGATCTGTGGTCGGCTTGGTGCATTCCCCAATCTGAGTGCCGGCCAACCAGATGCGGCCTAGGGCTGGCTCCTAGCTCCCGGCCCTGCGGCTGTTGGGCCATGATCGGAGAAAAGGGGTGCTCTTGCGTCAACGCTGGTGACCTGTCAATCTCTCGTCGAGACGCTGCGATGTGTCTCTGCGATCAATTGATCTCGAAGACGCGACGTTGAGCAGGAGGTCTCATCTTGTGCCCTTGGATGACATCGAGCAGACGATCACCCGTCGAGTGGCCTGTGCAAGTCCCCAGTGGGGCCGACCCAACAGCAGGGAACGCATGGAGCAGAGTCGATAGGAGGCATCGTAAGGAGATTATCAGGAGATTAATATTATCTTCAGGGCATTGGAGGTATCACGTGTGAGTCCGTTTCTCCTTTATTTAACCCGTACCTCGCTACCACAAGTTCTTTTGTTTTTCTGGCGGTTATCTGCCAGGATTACCCTTTTCGGACAGCATAACCAGATCGTAGATCTTCAAACAACAGGGGTGTTGGCCCCAACAACGAACAAGGGAGGAACAGAGGAAGGAGAGAGAGGAGGAAAAAGAGCATGACGAAAGGGACAACAAGGGCAGCATCAAGGAAGACCCAGGCCAATATGTATTCCTCCTCCCTACGATCTTACTTCCTAGAACGATCTGCAAGGACAGATATTTCCTCACGCGTGTGATGATGATGATGATGATGATGATGATGGTAATAATAATAATAATAGTAGTAGTAGTAGTAGGGCAACAATTTTCATCCAGGCTGAAACACGTGGGATCTGCCTGCTATTGCTGATTGAAACCTGGCAGATTCCTCAGGGTAGCATTCCAGTCACGTCTCCACCCACTTAATAAATCGGGATGCCGACCAACACCAAAAAATGTGGGGGAATAATAAACCGACATGACATGACATCTACGGAGTACAGTACTGAGTATAAAGACAAGGACTGTCACACAATCTTAGCTTTTTCTTCGTTATCAGAGGGTTACATTTTACTTCTTTGCGTGTGACTTGGCGGAACACCGACGGCGAGGAAACGGTGGCACCGGCATTAAACCGTCACTTTGGCAATCACCGCAGGTGCGCATCCTTATTGGTCTTATGACTCGGCTGTTATGCGGTGATCAACCTTGGAAAACCTGGGGAAGCCCATGCTGCACCCATGGGTCGTGATGGACGGAGTGGCCTTCGTACCGTCCATGATTTCCCAGCTTGGCATCCTGATTGGTTCACTCGCCTGAACCTGGTACAATGATAATACTGGAGTGATTATGGTCCGCGTGATTTTCGGCGGTTTCTGGGTCAATAAGCATCTGCCTGAGCCGTAGAACTATCCTCAGAGCCACCACGCGATCGCTACAGAACTCATTTGCGATTGGCTTCCTCGTGACACGATGTGTGACCCTGCTCAGTCGACATGGCGCGCAGGGATTCGATTCGCTGCTGTTGGATCTTGAAATAAGCAAGCGTAGATCACCAACTGCCGTTCATCTCGCTACTCTCTCACTTCGCCCGATATTATACCGATATGGGTTGCATTTTGAAAGGAGTGGAGACAATAACATTAAGGCCGTATGACGAACTGCCTCGATCTGGCGTTGTTGGTTCATTTCAGCTCCCATAGGATTAAACTTCATGGACCGAACCAACATGAGTCCCAAACCACCCGTGGATCATCTCCTCCCTGTCATATTCCTCAACCAGTCAACAAGCGTTAATGATCGACGTTAGTCAGAATGCCAGACATCGTAGCGTGGGAATGTTCGGGGAGGAAAAAAATTGGGGCTACCAGGTGAACGTGTTGGAGGGATGGTTATAAGGGATAATATCTCCCTGGCGGCGATATGGAGCCCTCTTCAACCGACTGTCTCACTGTTTTTTGCTTGCTTGTAGCCCTCGTCAGACGTGAACAACTACTGTCACTCCTTACACTTGGCTGGAAAGAATAGTCATTTCTTGTTTCGTTGTTTCGCCTTTCCTTTAGTTTCCTTCTTTGGAAACATGCGCCTACCACGCTCCTTGATTCTGTCTCTCCCTGTGTGTAGCTCATATGCGGCAGCCAAGGCCGTCTTCGCCCACTATATGGTATGTCGGAGGTTGACTTGGATATAGTTGGTGCGTATCGTTAATACGACATCACCCCAGGTGGGCACCATGACAGCCACCGAAGCCGTGACGGACGTCAAAGACGCAATCAACGCCGGCTTCGATGCTTTCGCGCTGAATGTCCCCAGCATGGACGACTGGGCGACGTCGGCCATCTCGTACCTGTTCAGCGCCGCCAACAACGCCGGCAGCAACTTCAAGCTGTTCTTCTCCTTCGACATGACGCAGTTCAATCATCCGTCGCAGCTCCTGCCGCTAATCGAGCAGTACGCCGCGAACGAGTCGTATCTCCAGCAGGACGGGCGGCCGTTCGTGAGCACCTTCTCCGGAGGGACCATCAGCAACGACGACTGGAATTCCAAGTTCCGGCAGCCCCTGCAGGCGAAGGGGATCAATCCGTTCTTCGTCCCGAACTTTGACAACTGGAGTGGTTATCCCAACGGCTTCTTCAACACTTTCACTGTCGCGGACGGCGTGTTTGGTTGGGAGTCTGCCTGGCCAGAGGTGAGCGCGGGCAAGGTCAATGTCAGCGACTCGGTAGACCAGGCTGCTCTCCAGGAGGCTCGCGCAGCAAATAAAGTGTACATGATGCGTAAGTTAAACATCGATATTCTAGTCCTGTCTTTAGACGTGTGAATAACCCTAATGTATATGAACAGCCCTCTCCACATTCCAGTTCAAACACATGAGCGGAGATGGTCAAAACTGGTACCGCATCGGCGAACTGAACTATTTCGACCGCATGGAGCAGGTGCTTTCCCTGCAGCCTGACTTTGTGGAATTGATCACCTGGAACGACGCGGGCGAGAGCCACTACGTCGGCAACTTCTGGCCGGAGCAGATCGCCGGCACTGACATTGGCAATTACGCGAACGGTTTCGACCACACGGGATGGCAGCAGGTCCTGCCGTCATTCATCAACGCGTACAAATCGAACGTCACCGACATCTCTAAGATCACGCCGGCAGGAGGCAAGGCTGTTGGGGTGATGTGGTACCGCTCCCTCCTGACGACGGCGAACTGCTCGCCCGACCCCATGGGGAAACCGTCGGGCTGGCAGAACGCGCAGGACGCGATCAACTTCGCCGTCATCCTTCCGGAGGGCGCATCAGGTTACACGATCAACGTGTATAGCAACAATAAGCAGATTGGGTCGTTCCCGGCCAATGCGGGCCTAAACGGGCAGTCGGTGCCCGGATTGCAGGCGGGAGGTGGACAGCGCGTCGAAGTGGTGGACAGCTCCAACAAGACGATCATCTCGGCCACTGGGACAAAAGATGTGCAGGCCCAGACGACGGGACTATGCAACTATAACTATGTGGTGGCTGCTCTCTCCTAAGTGAGTTTCTGGAGGGGTCCAGCGCCATAACTGAACATACAGACATACATACATGTACAGTACAGCACACGAGTCTGCAGTTGTTGGCCTCATATGTATATGGACGAGGAGAGAGCAACTCAGAAACAGTATATAACAAGTATATAGTGAAACGAGAAAGATCTGTTGGCTAGTTGAATGCCATGGAGTTGCGTTAAAGATGAAACGATGAAGTTGCTAAGCGGGGCACAATCCCCACAGCCAGGGCCATCCTTGTCCCTTCACGTGATCACATAATGTATGTACATTCCAGGGCTTACATTGATCAAGAAAGAGCGATGTGAAAGAATCAAACATGCTTATTTGTTCAGCTCTAGGTCGACAGTATGGCATTATTGTAGACAGAAATGTTGGCATAGACAAATCATTCTCATGGATCAGTAGTAGCATCCACAGAGTCTTGATAGCGATTGAACTGCGCCAAACAATACGGAGTACATCACAGGATTGCTAAACCTGATAAGGGAAGTCCAGTTTATGGACAAAATATTCCGTACGGAGTAATCATAACAGAAGTGTGAAAAATGACAAAAAAAAAGAATCAAGAAGAAACAGAATCTATTATTGTCTAGTGCGATGCCTTAGATGAAACGATGAAATTGAATTGCTATGCGGGGTGTAAACAATCCCCGCACATTCTAACTAGAGTCACACTAATGGATACTAGTAGACTTTCTTTCCCCAACCTTCCACCATTCAGGCTTCAAATTCCACTGTCAACTTGACAGTCTCAAACTTTGGGTTGCTTGCTAGTCAAAAGCAAAGCGAGATTTAATTCCGTAAAAAGTTATAGTGTATCTGTCCATTGGGCATCACTACTCTGTACAGTACCTACAGTACGGAGTACCTGACCAATTAGGAAACTGATCCTAAGGCTAATTCCATGCAGTAAGAAAATAATAATAATGACGGACTTTCCCTCCATATCCCCCGGCTAATTACCTAGCTCTCTCTGTCCCTGAACTGCCGATCATCCACTCGTAGGGGGCAACACCCACGTTGTCAGCGACTGCTGATACAACGGTCCGCTCCACGTTTCCCCACTGTTGAATGTGACCGTCACATAGACCTCATTGCCGAATGTGTTCTCGATCACCACCGTCCGCGAGCTGTCCGGGTTCAAGAACGCGATCGCCTCGAGTTTCTGGTCGTTCCCGTAGTCCCAGCTGCCCGTCGTGTTAAGCGCAATGGCGCCCCGCGGCACGAACCGCGAAAACTGCCCCATGAGGTAGTAGTCGAGCGTCTTGGAATAGGTCCCCGCGCTGGTGTCGATTTCCACCAGTCCCCGGCAGGTCGTGCACCCTCCGGGGAGATGAGGGCCGTAGTTGAAGTCGGTTGCGAGAGTCCAGGCCATGGATCCAGAGGCCCAGTTCTGCATTGGTCTGCACAAGGGTTAGATCGCAAGAAAATAAAGAAAGTTCAAATTCCAACACATCACTCACCCCATAACAAAGTCGATCGTGCTATCCCACGAATTCGTTGGCGAAGTCCAGCATTCAGTCATGTACTGGGTCACGTCAGGATTGGACTGGTGGAACTGCGTCAGAACATCCCAGTTGTTGTTTGTCGCATAGCAATGCCAGGCGACTGTGTTGACGTAGTCACCAGCACCATCGAGAACCGTCTGAGGGAACGACGGCACATCTGTCACCCGTTAGGTCTGTCCCCATAAGACTGAGATGATTCCCCACTCACCTGTGTTATGGTCATATGCCCAAATCTCCGTCGCGAGATTGGCGTTCTTCAAGGCTGGTCCCACGTAGTCCTGAATGAGCTGCGTCTCCTGGTCCGCTGAGACGTACATGGTAGGATACCCAGCTTGGCTGTTGAGTGGCTCGTTCTGGATTGTGATCGCATCGACGGTGACGCCTCCGGCGGCGAAGGCTTGGATGTACTTGACAAAGTAATTTGCGTACGAGGATGCGTAGTCCATGTTGAGATTGTTGTTATCCGTCGTGCCGTACATCACCCCGTTCAGTTTCATCCACCCAGGCGGGCTCCAGACCGAACCGAGAAGCTTGAGGGCCGAGTTTGCGGACGCGAAGTCGGCTATCAGACTCACCATGTCCTGGCCAGGGCTGTACAGACTGAAATCTGCCAGAGAAGGATCGGGACTGGAGCCGTTGTCATAGGAGTAGGCGTATGCAGACAGGTCCGAGGCGCCGATGGTGTGGCGCATCAAGCTGAAACCGACCCCATCGTCAGGAGTGGTGGTGAACAGTTCAGCGATGAGGGCCGATTTCTGACCGGACGACAGGGACGAGAACACCGATACAGTGGCATCGGTGACGGCCGCTATTTGCATTTAGTGATATGTCCACGACAAGGATCGGTGAAGACCATACCGCCAAAACCGGTAATTTGTTGCTTGTGCCCGCTGTCGGTGTCGTCGACAGCGAGCTTCCATGTCGACGCACCGTTCGGATTCCCTGGACCCTGAACGGGGGCCGTATAAGAGCTCAGGTTGTAGACGCCATCGGAGGAGGTGACATAAGACTGCGGGCTTGTGACAGCTCTCGCACGGGGACGAGCCCACACAGGGGATCCAAAGGCCAGCAGGCCAGCGAGTTGCAGCGCGAGCAACATTTTGCTATTTGCTACGCCTTCCTTGAAGGAAGGAGAGCAGAACGATGGATCGGCGCCATCTTATATGCCGTACAGCCAGGCCAGGTAAGGCCCCCAGCTGGGCATCCCGTGCCCCTGTCCAGTGTCAGCTTACTCAGATCCATTTCCCACGGGCAATACAATGGCAATGGCATGGCAACCCCAGTTGTGGAGCCTTCATCAATGCTAAAATGCTTTTAAGTTGCCAGCAAAGTTAGATCTCTAAATAAGCTCATTGAAAAGGGCACTAATCAATGCACCCTGACAAGCGATACAACCTTGCTGGGTGGTTAAGGTGTAACTAACCCCGCACATCTGCAGCCTCTGCTAAATACCGAATGCCGTGATGCAACTTGTCATGGGGCCGGATGTGTACTGTAGTGCAGACGTAGATTGGGCACATGTCAATGGTGCAGCGTGCCAAGGACAGGAAGTTGGAATAGCGCCGTTTCGGACATATTGCGGAAGAGGCTCTTAAATCTTACGGTCCTGACTCCTGTGGCTTTTTTAGTATTGTCTCATCTTTTAGGAAGTCTGGGTCTGAGTAAGCCTCCAAGGCTAGAAGAATCAAGATTCTGTGTACAGTACACATAATAGCAAGGAGAGTACAGAGTGCAAAGTTAGCAATATGCCAGAGCTAGGCACAGCTGCATTTTAACGACTATTCATGTGTACACAGACTTAAATAAGAATAAAAAGCTGCAACTTGCATTAGTGCTTATTTATTGTACTGCCCAGTTAGCCATCCTGTGAACCTTAGAATATTCTTAAGTTTCAAGTTTCAACACCATTTTCCATTTTTGACAACTTCCTGAAGCCACTGTAGTTGTGCAAGGACTGCAGTCACCATTAAACATTGTCAGATGCACCATGCCTGTAATTTAGGCATCACATTCCTCATTTGGTGGGTTGGTTTCGTTGGCTTGGGCCTCTGACGCGTCATGAGGTGACATCGGGGGTCGAGTGGGCCTGGGTAATTATATGCAGGGACTACAAGGGACTAAACTTACCACCTTCCTTTCATAAACTTGAGGAACAAAACAAAACGAAACAAAAATCTACCTACGGAGTACTTCGTAGATTATTATTTATTATTCTTAATTGTACGTAATAATAAATAATAGTAGTCACCACGTGCAGTTTACAGAGTAGATATTACGGGACGGGACGGATCGAGACAGCCTACTCCAGAGTATGGGGTTTGGTGAGAAGTGACTCTGACATCCGTTCCTGCTTGTTTTGGGATTGTTATGGACAGTAGTCAGCAGCTGCCTGCAACTCGTCAATGGCCTAGGGCTTAGGGTCAGCCTCGCCAGTGACTCACCCACAAAAAGAATTCGAGTTCTTCCATCGATCTCACTCCAACTTTCAGATCTTTCAACTCTCATCAAACCTTCATTCTCTACCAACAACGCATGCTTGTCTCTAGGCTCGTCTACTGACATCACTATCAGGCTGCCTTCTACCAAACCTTAACATGGCTTCTCTCAGTACTAGTCCTCCTCACTTTTCACTGCAGCTAAGAAAACTACGGCCAGTTCTGTTGATCAGTCCTCATCCGCCATGATGCTACCAGTCCCGCCATCCTCTGAGCTGGCGCTTACAGAGAAATACCCTCCAGTCAAGTTCTCGACCTTTAAGGATCTGAGGAAGATCGTTGCATCTCAGTACAAGAAACTGAGCGATGGAGACGAAAACCAGCATCTCTCTTTCAGCCACGTCACTCCGAAGCAATTCGAGACAATCGAAGAGCATAGGGTGGATCTTGGGCGCGGTGTTAGCTTCACCTACTTTGGTGACATAGAGACCTTGATCATTAAGCTCCCCTCTCAAGTTCACGAGAGAGCTCACTGCATGTTTGGAGAGCGTATGGTGCGTGCTGTCACAGCAATGCAGCTTGGTCCCGAAGAATTCGCAGGATATGGCGCTACGAAGTATGTTGGTGAGAATGCTTCTTCAAAGGAAGGAGATTCTTCCTGGAAGAACCTGCGTGTCAGGTCGAATAAGGGAGATTGGCCAACCCTTGTTATAGAGGCAGGAATGTCTGAGTCAATGCCACGCCTACATACTGATGCCAGGTGGTGGATCGAACACTCGGCCGGAAAAGTCAACATCGTTCTGCTGATTTGGATCCGGCCCTCTATCAAAGCAATTAAGATCGAGAAATGGGTCCCAGGAGCAGCGCCTGTTACGAAAACTAGCTCCTGCCTTCGATCGAATGCGTTCCCAACTCTGACTGAAGAAATCACAATCGATCAGTCCAACACACCCTCCGTTATCAAGGGGACTCCTCTGCGTCTCGAATTTGACAAAATCTTCGACCGCCCTGCCAACCCACCAGTTGAGCAGGATGTTGTGTTCAGTAGCCAGGATCTTGATGATTGGACTCGTTGGTTGTGGGTCGGCCTGTAGGCAACTGGTTACACATATTTCCTCTCTTCTGCGAGTGACCCGTCCTTATAGTTGCTGTAATAGAATGCGACAGGTTTCTTAAGGAGAAATTTCTTAATATTTCGGTGGCTAGATTAAGTGAACATACTGCATATTAGCAGAATATATAAGTAGGAAGTCCGCCTGAAGAGCAGATAATAGACTACATGGGAGAAAATCCTTGGCATAGACCAGGTAAATATTTTCTCTTCAACCGGTCGAGCCAAGCGAGACCTGTAAGGCTTGTAAGTACAGTAAGAATAACCATACTAAGTATAGAGTCTTATCAGGAAAGCACAAACAATATTATTGTAGGATTCAACCTGGTTTTCTGCAAAATTCTGTAGAATTCATATACCTCATGAAATGCGCACGAGAAAAGGACTAATACAATGCAAGATGCATTCATGATAGTTACTGTTAACTAGTTAACTAACTAGTTAACTTAGTTATCGGTTATCTCATTAGATAAGCTCCTTGAGTTAACTTAGCGGCGCCAAGCTTTTTTGATAGCTTCAGGCTCTGTCCGAAGCCCGCCGGGGATCTACAGAACCAAAACTCGCCATTCCTCATCCATCATCAATATTGAACATCTTCGGCGCGATTCTTCCAGCCTGCAGGGCTTGATTGTCTAACCCAATATCTTTCCTTTGGAGGACATCTCCACCATGTCATCGACCTGCGTCGTGTCCAAAGGATTCACACTGTCCAACGTACTGCAGAGTATTCTACGTGCTGAAATCGCCCCCTACTTGCAAGTCCGACCGAGGTCTCTTGCTACACAGAGCAGCCGCTTCCCTTCCTACACGCGATGTTCCCAGATTAAAAGTCCCTACCATAGAAGATTTTTCTCCTCCCCTGCGTCCTACGACTCGTCGATCCAGCCATCCGTCTCCGAGGCCTCTCGCAATACCGAGCCTGAGAAGCCGAGGGACACCTCTACAGATGCGGCACAGGATAATGTGGTAGAAGGGGCTAAGTCTGGTATCGAGGAATCAAAATCGACACCTACAAAAGCGGCCTCCAAGTCGGAGAAAAAGGCAACGCGCGAGAAAGGGAAGTCTCAGAAGGCAGAAAATGCAAATGAAGACTCCGCGGCGAAACGTACGCAACAAGAAACGAAGAAGAAAAAGAAGGAGCCATGGCAGCTCCATAAAGAGGCCATGAAGAGGAAGTTCCCAGAAGGCTGGAATCCACCCAAGAAGCTGTCCCCCGACGCTATCGATGGGATCCGTCAGCTACACGCCAGCGCTCCTGATAAGTTTACCACACCTGTCCTCGCGGAAGAGTTCAAGGTATCGCCAGAAGCCATCCGACGGATCTTGAAGAGCAAGTGGCGGCCGTCAGAAGAGGAGATGGAGGACCGCCGCAGGCGATGGCGCAGGCGACACGAGAGGATTTGGAGTCAGATGGTCGAGCTCGGCCTCAGGCCGAGGCGGAAGAGCGCTGAGCCATTCTCGGATGCTCGCATTTTGGACGAAGATTAGTAACTATCTCGGACATGGCGCACGAGTTTTGGTCTGTAATAATTTTGTTTATACCCCTGTACAGTACTCTCGCGGTTAATTTCAAAAGGTTGTTCATATAATTGGAATCTCTTTGTCTCAGCCTGGCCGTAGTTTCTTCCCGTGGACTTTGAATAATACGATTTTCGTGGACATCTGAATAAATTTTCCAACACAATCAAAAAAAAAATCGCAACAGATCATGTTGAAATTGTTACGCAAAAAAAATCAACAGTGGTCGAGACCGGAGCGCTCTGCCTGAGGCGCCGAACTCCAGCCACACTTTTCCCCTTTGCGCCACCGTCCGTCCCCCATGAACGATCGCGTCTGCGGAGTCCAACAGGAACAAACGCCTGAGATGAGCTCCACCCTTGACGTGCTGTCCCCCGAACGGCATTCAGTCGGCCTTGATCCTTGAGCTCTTTCATCGTCGTCCGTTGTTTTGGGAATGATTCGCCCCCTTTAACAGCATGCCCAGGGCCAGCTTTGGTCCCTATCCGACTGTCTAGTTGCGTCGCTACCGCTACCTATCTGCAGACTGCCGAATTGAGGTCGTCTTTCGTCACCCGCAAATGCGGTGAACCACATTGCTACGGTAGCCATGCCCTCGGACATACAGGTCTCTGTGAAATGGAAAGAGCAGACGATCTTCGCAGGAGAAGACGTTGAGTGCATCATCACATTCAAGAACGTGGCAGAGAATGGAACCCCCGACGTCAGCAGCGGACCTCAACAACCTCCTCATCAACGGAAGGCCTCACGGTCCCTGAACGGCAGCTCCAACAGCGACGGCTACTTCGCGCTCAAGTCTCCGCAGGCCCTGTTCGCCAATGGCAACAGGCGCTCGCTTCCCCAAACTCCTCGCCAGAAGACGTTCGATCGTTCTCACCGCGCGTCGGCGTCATTGAGCTCGCCGTTAGGCGTCGCTCATAGCTTTCCGCCCTCATCGGGCCACAAGCACAAGCGATCCGTGTCGATTCTGTCCATAGAGAGTGATGGAGGGAATGAGAAGACGCCGGTGCCGTCTCAGCTCAGTCGTTCTCGGCCAGCCTGGGGACATGGCCGGTCCGCGAGCCTTCAGTTCCTTCCGAGGAGGTCTACAGGTCCCGAGGAGATCTTTTCACCAGGTATTTCTAAATATCAATCCATTGAGGATCTGTTTCTGTTTTGGCTGACAATACGTGAAGCTGGCAGGACCCCGACACGTGGGCTGCACTCAGCCGAGTCTGCTTTGAGTCCTTCGATTGCGAATCTGAGAATTGATGGAGATCGATCCCTCAGACCCAGTCGTCCGGGTTCTGGCGCAGCCAGTCCTGTAGCGCCACCCGATTCCTTACGAAGTCCCCGAGGAAGAGCGATGCCTTTCCCCACGGACTTCAAGTTCCCGCCAGCTCCGCCGACTCCGAATGAGCCTACTAGCAACCACTCTACTACAGCGACGAATGATGAAAGTTCTGCAACTGCAACGCGTCCGCCTTCCGGACCTTCCGCAAGAGATACACCGCCATCTCTAACCCAACAGGCTCATTTGGCTCCGGTTACCAAGATCATTTCGAATTCCAGCGTCAATGGAAGCAGCAGAAGTAGCGGGGAATTCTACTCTTTGAGCAATAACTCGACGGAGACACTTGAATCAGAATACACGAACTATGGCCCGAACCGTTTGCGATCCAATCTTTCGCGACACAGGCGGCATTATTCCAGCGTCGAACCGACTGGCAAGTCTTCTGATTCCCTGACCCTCCTTATGGGATATGCTCAGATCAGTGCATCTTTCACTGTCGATGGGTCATTGATCAACCAGGCCGTGTTTGAAGAAGTCAAGCGGAAAGGAGTCGTGGGTAGTCAGGGGAGCAGTGCCGGTGGTCCCGCTGCGGCAGAGAAAACTCGCCGCAATGGTGGTCTCTTGAGCGCCTTGGGCTGGAATGCGATTGAGGAATCCATCAGTGGTCTCCTTTCCAGCGGCGACCTCAATGGTCTCCGGGACATGCGCGGTGTAACCTCTTCCAAATCCATTCCTTTACTCTCTACACCGCAGTCGCTTTTGTTTGTCGATCTCCGTCTCGCTCCGGGGGAGGAGAAATCGTTCTCATTTTCCTTCACGCTTCCCAGAGGGCTGCCTGCCAGCCACAAAGGGAAAGCGATCAAGTTTTCCTATAATTTGGTAATTGGTACCCAGCGACCTAGCGGCCCCAAGGAAGTGCAGCAAGTCAACCGCATCAACGTTCCCTTCCGAGTTTTCAGTGGCGTTAACGGTATGTACTCCATCCTGGCGATACCGAAATCGAGCTGACAGTTCCAAGCCCGAGGAGATGTTCTTGGCCATGATCTCATGATGCCGTACGTACTTCTCCGTGACGAAGCACGTGTACGAAAAGTCAGCAGCAGCGACGAAGCACGTCCGCTGCAGAAAGACAAGAGCATCAGCGGACCAATATGGACCACAGCCCCTGAATTCTTGTCATATGTTGATGAGATCTTGGAGCAACATGCTCCCGGGAGTTCGCTACCTCCTCCTACCACACCCTTGGAGAAAACGCCGAGCCAAGAGCGAGCCAGGCAGTCCCCCTCTTGCAAGGATGCCATCGATTTGGCTATCCTTCGCAGTAATCAGATTACCAGTTCCAACCGCAGTGCGAATCGGTTCGAAATTGCACGGAACGGTCGTCGGATTGCTGTTGTGGTCCTCAATCGTCCTTCCCACCGCCTTGGAGAGACGATCTTTGCGACCGTGGACTTCTCGGATGCCGCGCTCCCTTGCTATTCGTTGAGAGCAACTCTGGAGACGTCAGAAAAGGTTGACCCTTCGCTCGCGATGCGATCGAGCGCCAGCATCTATCGAGCTACGCGCCGCGTCTACGCGTCCTACTTTGAGAATACCTTGTTCTCCACTCGAGTCGTATTCACCCCCGCCATTCCGATCTCCGCTACGCCGACGTTACTGACGAGCGGGGTCAATCTCGAGTGGGAATTGCGATTCGAATTTGTGACGACGCATTCCTACAGTGATGACGAAGCAGGTCTGTCGGGGGCCAGGTTGTTGGAGTCCATTGGCGAGGACGATAGGGGCTCCGTCTTTTCATCAGTGGAGACTCTACCGTGTGAGTCTTTTGAAATTTCGATCCCCCTGACTGTCTATGGGGAGACAGTCCGAGAGCCGTTAGCCGAAGAGAATCAGGTATACTATATATGAGGAACGAACGGATTTGTCTGGCTATTGTTGCTTGTTGTATTGAAGGCGCCTCCAGGATGAGGCAATCTGGGTTTGTTTCAATGGACAAATTGCCCTATGGGAGCTTTGTACATTATATATCCTTGGTCAAGGTGTGAAGTGATGGAGATCACCTCATAAAACATAAACCATCTTTTCGCTTTCGATGAGATTTCACATACGTCCGTATCAGTGAGTAGACACGACTAGCCGTAGCACTGGGATGATGTACTTTACGACAATTTTGAGACAACGCTCAACTATTAGATATGTATCACTAGTTTCATCCATTGCAGTCACATCTTCAGCGACGTCGATAAGAAGAGTAAGGAGTACGTAGAGCCATCGTAGATGGAGGAGTAGTTCTATGCGCCACGTGATGTTGTCATCACCGGGGCAACAGGGCGGTCAGCGCTGGAGCGGAGAGGTCTACGCATCGGATGGCATCTGACTGCCGCAAGGGTAATGTTCCAGAGATGATCTACCATCTGAACCTCAGACATTTGCTTTAATTTTCGACTCGAGGGTTGGTCGTTAAACTACGAGGTATGACTCAGAATCTTGCACGCCATGCGCCTGCTTCAGTATGATCTGAGCGACTGACTGACTGACTGGAATGTTGCAGCCGCGATCCACATCACCGCGACCGAAACACAGAGGGACTGACGGCATTGTCGAGGTTGTTTAAAAACGAAAGGAGATCTTGATTCTTGCGGTGGAGTGCCTGGGTGGTTATTATTATGGCTTCATTCATCACCACAATGTCTGTATCCAACCCCAACGTCGCCATGTCATCTGACAGCCTGCTGCCCCCACCATCATCCTCGTCGTCGCTCAGCGACTCCCCCTCCTGCCAGACCATCCATACCCAACGTCATCACCGTTTCTCCCTTCTTGATCCTCCGTCCTATCTCTCTCCCGCTGTGCAAGCTCTCAAGGGGACGCTGCATGTGCTGACACCGCCCAGAAATGCGCGAACGAAGGGCCCCTTCAAACCCCGCTCTGCAACCAAGGGGACGAGCAGCTACCAGCTGAGACAGTTTGCAGAGGCCACTCTGGGGAGTGGGAGTCTGCGGAAGGCCGTCAAGCTGCCCGAAGGAGAAGATCTCAATGAATGGTTGGCAGTGAACGGTATGCATCGACTCGCGACACATCGAAGGCGCCTACTGATCGTATACCTGTAGTGGTCGACTTCTACAATCAAATCAACCTTCTGTACGGGTCGATTACGGAGTTTTGTTCCCCGCAAACGTGCCCGGAGATGAAAGCCACAGATGAGTGAGTCGCGTCAGAAGACTTCATGGAAGGATGGATGGGAATGCTGAGCAGAGCAGGTTCGAGTATCTGTGGCAGGACTCGGAGAATTATAAGCGGCCGACGAAGATGTCCGCACCGGAGTATATCGAGCACCTGATGAGTTGGGTTCAGGGCAACATTGACAACGAGCAGATGTTCCCCAGCAGAATGGGTATGCATCCTATGCGCTGCGTATGCAGTTTATATACCGTGAGCTAATTCTGGTTCTAGGTGTACCATTCCCAAAGACCTTCCCAAGCCTCCTGCGGCAGATCTTCAAACGGCTGTATCGGGTGTACGCCCATATCTACTGCCACCATTACCCGGTAGTCGTGCACCTAGGATTGGAGCCTCATCTCAACACCAGTTTCAAACACTACGTCCTGTTCATCAATGAGCACAACCTGGCCAGCGGGAAGGATTTCTGGGGCCCGCTGGGAGATTTGGTCGACAGTATGCTGCGCAGCGATTGACCAATACATTTCTCTCTTTTTTTTTCCCTCATGCATACACGCATATTTACATGCATTTGGTCCTGGAGTTTGGGAACGGATGACGGATGGATGGGCGATTCACTGTTATGCTCCTTTTTTTTTGTCTGTTTCAGTTAACTCTTTCTGCGGGATTGCAGGCAATACACTGGCGTTCTGTGCTGTGCAGGGCAATCGATCGATGAATCGGATTGTATGATACATTTTATCCAAGAAACGAGCACGTCGGAATCTATAACATATACACACGTATGATTTTCTGATTTCGTTTACACCAGTAGAAAGTGAAGTGGATGGACAGGCACATACCTACAAGGGCGCTGCCATGAGTAATAATTCCTGATGCTATTGCTGCTCGTTTCAACTGAGGAAGAGTTAATTAAGCGGCTATTAATTATTGGGCAAGGATTGTCGTGTCGTGTCGTAGTGCGGCTGAGACGAGACGAGGCTGACGAACCATGTGTGCGACATTGGTATGGTTCGACGGCTTAGTAACTAACAGCCAACTGCTCACTGGACAGCTTTGGGTAAACTGTTGGTTGGACCCGGGCTGCAGGAAGTTATTAGTTGCTTTTCTTGTTATCTGACGCAGGCCACGCACCCAGTCAGCTGTTCAATGAATGTCGAGGTCGTGACTCGTCATGGATGCTGTTGACGTTAACGTTAAGCATTCTTTTAAAAATACGATACCCCTTTGTCAGGAGAATCTATATAGAAACATAATCTTATTCTCTGACTGAGGTGCTGGCAACACAAACATGACCACCAAACCGTCAGCAGCCCCATGGGCAGATGAGCCCTTCAAGCTCATTCCTACGCCTTCCAAGACGTTGGATATTGTATGTCAATAATAATCCCTTTAAAGTTCTCCAATCCTTCCTACATACTGTCCGAACCTGCCTGTGTGTATACTAACATGCGTTAATAGAACTCCCATTCCTACATCTACCTAGCCTCCGAAATGGCCTACTCACACAACTGTCTCCTCCGGGGCCTCAACTCCATCATCCTTCAAGCGCCGCACATCTCGCCAGCGGGATCCCTGGGGTACTCGGAGCAGGACGTGCGCGACCTGCTGTTCTACGTCGCGGCGTGGGTCAAGACGGTGGAACACCACCACCACACGGAAGAGACGTGCATGTTCCCTGAGATCGAGGCCTTTACGGGGCGGCCGGGGCTGCTGGATGGGCCGAAGGGCCAGCATGAGGAGTTCAAGTCGGGCTTGGAGCGGCTGCTGCGGTATGCGCAGGAGACTAAGCCTGAAGAGTACCGGTGGGAAGAAGAAGACGGCAAGGGAGGAGGAATGAAGAGCATCATCGATGCATTCGCGCCTAGCCTGACGAGACATCTGTACGAGGAGATTGATGTGTTTCTGTCTCTAGGCGAGTTCGACAGCGACGGGCTGCGGGCCTGCTGTGATAAGGCCGAGCAGGTGGCCAAGGCGACGGGGAACATCAGTTTGCTGGTATCGTACCTTGCCAAAAAAAAAGACCATTCGAAGTGATACTGATTTATTATAGTACGACGTCTTCCCCTGCGTGCTAGGAACATGCGACAAGACCTACGAAGGAGGCAACAACTTCCCACCTTTGCCGGGGGTTCTGCCGTACGTGATCAAGTACTGGTTCGGGGCTTATAACAAGGGCGCCTGGCGGTTCAATCCGTGCGATTTCTGGGGGAAGCCTGTGCCGCTGCATTTTCTGCCGGAAAATAATAAGGCGAGTCAGTAAGAATGCACGTATGTATAACGCATGTACTCCGTAGGGCTTACGATTAACACATTGTTGGAACCGATTCTCATTTGATTCATATTTAGCTGGTATCTAGTCAGTAATGTTAGTAAAGTATAAGCAAAGGACAGGAGACCCTTCCGTTTTTTTTTAATTATGAACGATATGCAGTCAGTCCCAATTCCCCTGCCGGAGCAAACCAATCGGCGGAACAATAGTCAATTGTCTACACTGGACATAATATAATAATAATAATAATAAAATGATTTATATTCGAAGAAATGATGATGATCATTGCTGCCAAGTGGGTAAGTATGTGCAGTATTAATCCTATATATTAGAAATGTTAGTGATACATCAGTTCGGAATATTCTAGACCAGATTAATTAATAAATAAATATGTAGAATAGATTATAGAGTAGAGCCATAGCCGTAAAGCCATAGATATCTTTTTTTTTCAATGAATATTTAATTCAATTTACTTGCCCCTTTCTTCAAATGTTGAATGAGAACAGAAGCAAGAAAAGAGAGTGAGAGGGAGAAAAGCCCCGAAATTACCTACCTACCTACCTACCTAGGTAAGTAATATACCTTATCAATGAACTAGTGAACTAACTAGTTTTCATGACGTATGTACAACATACATACATGTACAGCACGTACATACATACATACATACAGTCCATATGTCTGCATATAGCTGACTATCTATCTACAATTCTCTCCCCTCCTTGTCTGTCCGTTAGTCATTAATGACTAGGGCGCAGGCGCAGGTTACAAAACTGGCAATTACTGGCTGCAACCTGCAGCTGCAGCTGATGTCGACGAGAACAATGGCTGGCTGGCTGTAAATCTAGTTTCCGATTTTCCTTTTCTGGGGGTTCTCAAGACTATGCTATGACAAAGGAAATTGGAACTGTATAGAGAAAGAAAAATCTAGAAACCTAGTACACAATTGGATACATCATGCGGATGACAAGGAAAGGGTTTGTAGGGCAACTTAATTTTTACAGAGCGTCAGTCAGAGCCTTGTTGAGTCGGCTGATCTTGGACGAAACGCTGAGGTCGATGGTGCGGTCGCCAATCTCGACAATGAGGCCTCCAATGATGTCGGGGTTAACCTGGGAAGGTTAGCAGAGTTTATACCACTCTGTATAACAGTAGCAGGGGATGGAATAACCCACCTTGGTCACCACCTTGAGCTTCTTGCCCTGGCTGTACTCAGACTTGGCCACAGCCTTCTCAATGCGCTGGATGGTCTTGTTGTCGAGTTCCTGCAATTCCACACTCATTAGCCGGAAATCCAAGTTGCTCTCCCCAGAGTGATTGACGTGATTCACCCACCTGAGCGCTGGTAATGCTGAGCTCGATCTCACCACGGTGCGCGCTCATCAGAGTCGCAAACTTCTCGACAACGCCCTCCAACAGGCCCAGACGGTTGTTCTCAGCCAGGGTGTTGAGGAAGTTCTTCACAATGTCGCCCTTGTCGGCGCCGGCAATCTTGTGGAGCTCCTGCACGATCTGCTGCTTGTCGCTGGCGGAGAGGGTCGGGGCGTTGAGGATGGAGGTCAGCTTGGCGTCCTTCTTGAAGACCTCACCCAGCTGGGCGAGAGCCTTGGAGACCTGCTCCAGAGACGAAGTCTTGGCGGAAGCAGTGTACTAAACGTGCGAAAGAACCGACTGTTAGCCGGATCGTGCTTGATTGAG